>NW_007728447.1:105708-259187 GCF_000696425.1 Galeopterus variegatus | reverse complement strand
AAAAAAAAAAAAAAAAAAAAAAAAAAAAAAAAAGACTTCTGCTTTTCTTTTATGGTTTTTGCTTTCCTTGTTCATCTGCTTCTACCCCTAGGACATGAAGATGTTCTTTGTTTTCTTTTAGAAGCATTATAATTTTAGCTTTCACGTTCAGGTCTAAGATTCATTTAAATTGGTGTTTGTGTAAGGTGTGAGTTAGGGGTTGATTTTCTTTTTATTTATTTTTTTCTTTCCTATTTGGTTAGCAAATGGTTTCAGCACCATTTGTTATTCCCCATTGCATTTGATGCCTTTCTATCAAATATCAAGTGACTTAAAAACGTGGATCTGTTTTTACACTCTCTCTTCTATTCCAGTGATTTATTTGGGTACCCTTAGGTCATTACCACCACATGATAAATATAGTTCTGTAGTGAGTCTTGAAGTTGGGTAGTATAATTTTGTTCTTTTTTTCCATCCTGTATTCATGGAAGATTTTACCTCTTCTTTACTGATCTTTATGGCTTTTACAGTTCTCCCTTTTAGAATGTCTTCATCATTTTCTGTTATCAGGATTGTACTGGTTGTATAAAAAGAGTTGGGAGTTATTCCCTCCTTTTGTATGTTTCTGAAAGCGTTCGTGTAATTGGTACTACTTCATTCTTAAATGCTTGATGGAATTCACAAGTAAAACCATTTGGGCCTGGAGTTTTCTATGTGAAAAGGTTTTTTTATTACAAGTTGAATTTATTTAATAGATAAAGAGCTCTTCAGATTTTTTTATTTAATCTAGTTTAGTTTTGGTAAGTGTGTTTTTCAGGGAATTTCTTCATTTCTTCTGAGTTGTCACATTTATGTGCATAAAGTTGTGACTACTATTTCCTTATTATCCTTTTCTCTTTGCAAATACAGTAAAACCCTTTTTTCTAGAACCATTTGGGAGTAAGTCGTTCATCATTCCAAGTACATTTGTGTGTATTTTCTACAAACATAATCTCAATGCTACTTTCAAAATCAGGAAATTAACTTTGGTACATACTATCATCTACTCCTCAAATCCCTTTTAAATTTCATGAATGGACCATAAATTTTTTTATAGCAAAAATAGAATCACGTGTTGCATTTAGGTGTCACATTTCTTTGATCTTTGGTCTCAGTCTTTATTTTGACTCTCATGACCTTGCACTTTTGAAGATCATGGGCCAGTTATTTTGTAGAATGTCCCTTAGTTTGTGTTAAATTGATGTTTCTTTATGATTAGATTCAGGTTTGCATCTTTGGCAGAAGTGAAGCTTTGTTCCTATTGCATTTTATCTGGGGGTGCACGATTCTGATTTACTCCACTATTAGTCTTGTTTAGTCTGATCACTTGATTAAGCTGGTGTCTGCCAGATCTCTCTGCTGCCATATTACTCTATTTCTCTATAATTATTTATGTGAGTTACCTCGAAACTATGTAAACATCTCATTCCTCATCAAATTTTTTATTTATCATATCAATATGGACTCATAGTTTCCTATTTTGTTCAGTGGGTTATAATTTACTGTGATTCTTTATTTTTATTTTCCAATTATTCTAGATATCAGTGGGAGCTGAACTCTGGGTCCTTTTGACAGTAAACTCTTTCTTTATGGTGCATGAAGATGCTTTAGGCTCATTTTGTATTTTCCTTTGCCTAGCCTCAGAATTGGCCATTTTTCCATGAAGCCTTGGTTCCTTTTAGTGGACAGTGGTTTTTAGTGGACAAGATCCGGTGTTAAGTGTGTTTATTGCTATCGGGGTGTCACAGCTCCTAGGCCCTCTCAGTGGACACTTAAAGATACAGCCCTGTATGGATGGCTCTTTCACTCTGCATGGGCTTCAGTCTATCCTTCTGCATGGCCACCATCCTCAGCACACTTTTGGGTCACAGCACCTCACATCCAGCTGTCCCTCCATTTGGATGCCCTTTTTACCCTGGTCAGCCTCTTGACATCAAATACCAAGCTGTCCATCTGTGTGGACACCCTATCCATCTTGCTTAGACTCTTACAGCTTATATGAGGATAATTCAAAAAGTTCATGGAAAGATTCATATCTTTTAATTCTATTTTTCCACAAACTTTTTGAAGTACCCTTGTACCAGACCTTCTCCTTGTATGGAAGGCTTCCTCTCTTCCAGCTCTTTCACTGATACCCTACACAAGGCCACCCCCACATTTGGATGTACTTATCACCCTGCTTGGGTTCCCCACTGTGCTCCACCACCCCCTATTGGACCTACCATTCATCTGGGTATTTACCTCAAACTGTTTTGGGCTCCAACACCCGTATCAAATCACCCACATGTGTGACTGTGTACCTTATTCTGTGCCAATACCTTAGAACTGAATTGTCTGGGAAAGTATGGGAGGAGGAAGAAACCTTATTATCCTTTTAATGCCTATGTTTATAAGATCTTTAGTTATAGCTCCTCTTTCATTTCTGATATTGGTAATTTGTCTCGATCAGTTTAGCTAGGGGTTTATTAATTTTGTTGCTTTCAAATGATCAGCTGACTTTTAAATTTCCTCTATTGCCTTGTTTTCTGTTTCTTAGATTTCTGCCATTATCTTTATTATTCCTTCCTTCTACTTTGTTTGTGTTTACTTTGTTCTTTTTTTCCCTAGATTCTTAAGGTAGAACTTCAAATTACTGATATTATATCTTATTTTCTATGGCATCATAAAACTTTCATTTTTATTCTAAGAACTGCTTTAATTGTATCCCACAAATTTTGATATGTGATATTTTTCATTGTTATTCAGTTAGAAATGTTTTCTCATTTCCCTTATAATTTTACCTTTGACCCATGTGTTATCCAGAGTTGTATGGTTTTAATTGTCAAATATTTAGGGTTTACTGGATATCTTGTTATTAATTTTTAATTTAATTCCATTGTGGTTAGAGTACATATTCTTTGGGATTTCAGTCAAAATTTAAGGTCTCCTGTTTTTGTAGCTCAGTGCATGGCCTATCTTGTTGAACATACCTTGTTCACTTGAAAAGAATGTGCACTCCATCTTTCTTATGTTCGCTATCTTCATGGTATATTTCTCCATCCTTCTTCATCCTTTTACTTAAAATATAATGTTTGTTTCTTATAGACAGCATATAGCTGGGTCTTGCTTTTTTTTTTTTTTTTTTTTTTTTTAAGGAGGCAAGATGTCACTATGTTGCTCAGGCTGCAGTGCAGTGGCTATTCACACAAATGAACCCACTGCTGACCAGCACAAGAGTTTTGACCTGATTTGTTTGCGACCTGGGTCGGTTCACCCCTCCTTAGGCAACCTGGTGACCCCAGCTCCCAGGAGGTCATCAGATTGATGCCAAACTTAGTGCGGACAACCAATTGGCATCGTGCACTACAGCCCAGAACTCCTGGGCTCAAGCAGTTCTCCATCCTCAGCCTCTGAGTAGCTGGGACTACAGGCAAGCACCACTGCCCCTTTGCTGTCTTGCTTTTTTTTTTTTTTTTTAAAGATGACTGGTAAGGGGATCTTAACCCTTGACTTGGTGTTGTCAGCACCACGCCCAGCCAGTGAGCGAACCGGCCATCCCTATATGGGATCCGAACCCGGGGCCTTGGTGTTATCAGCACCGCACTCTCCCGAGTGAGCCACTGGGCCGGCCCCTGCTGTCTTGCTTTTTTAATCCTATCTGATAATCTCTGCCTTTTGAGTGTTTAGTTCCTTTATATTTAATATAATTATTGATATGATTGGATTTGGTGTACCATTTTGCTCTTTGCTTTCAGTTTGTGCTATCTGTTTTTAGTTCCTTTCCTGCCTTCTTTTGGATTAATTGAATATATTTTAGATTTCCATTTGAAGTTATTTTTTGGCCTCTTAGCTAACTTGAATTATTTTATAGTGATTGCTTTAGAGATTTCAATGTGCATCCTTAACTTTTCACAGTCCACTTTGAGTTATTATCATGTCACTTCATGTAAAATGTAAGAACCTTGTGAATATATACTTCCATTTCCCTCCTTTCCTTTAAGCTGTTGATATATATTACATCTACATATGCTATAAACTACACAGTGCAATGTTAAAATTTTGCTTTAAACAGTTATATGTATTTTAAACATTTCATGAGTTTTAAAAAGACTGTGTTTTTATGTCTACCCACATATAACCTTCTCTAGTGCTTTTAATCTTTTCTGAAAGTCTGAGTTTTCTTCTGGTATTATTCCTCTTCAGCCTGAAGAACTTCTTTTAGCATTTTGTAGCATAGGTCTGCTGGCGATTAATTCTCTTAAAGTTTATTTATCAGTAAATATCTTTATTTTACCTTCATTCTCTTTTTTTGGCACCTGGCTGGTACAGGGATCCAAACCCTTGACCTGCATGTTTTAATATTGCACTCTAACCAACTGATTTTACTTTCATTATTAAAGGTATATTGGCTGCACGTAGAATTCTGGGTTGACAGGGGTTTTTTCTTATGGCACTTTAAACTTATTCTGCTGTTTCTTATCTCCACTGTTCTGATGAGAAGTCACATGTCATTTGTGCCATCATTCCACTGTATATTTCGTTTTTCTGACTACTTTGAAATTTTCTCTTTATGCTTGGTTTTCATTAATTTCACTATGATGTGTTTTTATTTGTTCATTTTGTTTTGTTTTTAATCTTGTTCAACATTTGCTGAGCTTGAATCTGTAATTTTTTTTTTCCTTTTTGTCTTTTTTACTAACCGGTAACGGGATCGCAACCCTCGGTGTTGCGCCAGCACCGCGCTCAGCCAGTGAGTGGGAACCGGTCTCCACATGGGATCCGAACCCTCGGCGGGAGCACCGCCACGCTCACAAGCGGCGCACTCTCTACTGCGCCACTGGGCCGGCCCTGAATCTGTAATTTTATGTTTTTCATCATATTTTGGAAACTTATGCCTATTACTTTTCTACTCATACTTTCTCTTCTTCTGGGACTCCAATCACATATATGTTAGATTCTTTGGTAATGACTTACAGGTCATTGAAACTCTAGCTTATTTCAATCCTTGTCTCTCTCTCTCTCAGGTTAGGTAATTTCTGTTGATCCAGTTTTAAGTTCACTGACTCATCTGTCATTTATAATCTTCTGTTACATACATCAAGTGAATTTTTTTTTTTTTTCCTTTTTTGTCTTTTTTCGTGTCCGGCAACGGATCGCAACCCTCAGTGTCGCACCCGCACCTCGCTCAGCCAGTGAGCGGGAACCGGTCTATATGTGGAATCTGAACCCTCGGCGGGAGCGCCGCCACGCTCTCAAGCGGCGCACTATAGCAGTGCGCCACCAGGCCGGCCCTCAAGTGAATTTTTAATTTCACATATTTTCTTTTTTTTGTGACCGGCAGCACCGGCCATCCCTATATAGGATCCGAACCCGCGGCGGGAGTGCTGCTGCGCTCCCAGCGCCGCACTCTCCCGAGTGCGCCACGGGGTCGGCCCTAATTTCACATATTTTCAAATTTTCTGTTTGGCTCTTTTCTTAGCTTCTGTTTCACTGTTCATATTTTTATTTATTTGTTATTGATGTATTTTCCATTATGTCTTTGAGCACAGTAATAATAGCTCTTTAAAATCCTTATTTTAAAGGATGCTATTCCAACATTTGGATTATCTTAGGGTTGATCTCCATTGATTGCTTTTCCTCTTGCATATGGATCACATTTTCATGTATGTTTGTATGCTTTATAGTGTTGGAGTTTATCCTGGATGTGTGAATGATATGTTACAGAGAATGGTTTCTTTTAACATCATCTGAACTCTATCCTGACATTCAACTGGAAAGACTGCAGGTTTCTATCTGAATTTTAGGCTGCCCTGCAGGTGGCATTGACTTAGACTTTCCCTCAAGCAAAATTCTCTACAATTTGGAAATTTACTCAGTACCATTCCTTTCTTTAAAGTGTAACTCTCTTCCAGTTTTTGCCTGTGTTTGGTCACTATTCAGTGCCTTCATGGCATGTTTTTAAAAAAAAAAAAATTTTTTTTTTCAGTTTGTAATTGTCTTCTGGAAGTAGATTCATCCAACACAAGCTATACTGAACACAGCTCTTACTGAAGTTTAACTTCTTCCTTTTTTTTTTTTCTTTTTTAAAAAAATTCATTGAGGTGACTTCAAACAATATAAAGTTAACCATTCTGTGGCATTTAGTACATTCACAGTGTTGTGCAACCACCACTCCTGTTTGCTTCCAAAATATTTCCAACACTCCAAAATAAACCCCTTTCTGGGCCGGCCCGTGGCTCACTTGGGAGAGTGTGGTGCTGATAACACCAAGGCCACGGGTTCGGATCCCATATAGGGATGGCCGGTTGCTCACTGGGTGAGCATGGTGCTGATAACACCAAGGCCACGGGTTCGGATCCCATATAGGGATGGCCGGTTGCTCACTGGGTGAGCATGGTGCTGATAACACCAAGGCCACGGGTTCGGATCCCATATAGGGATGGCCGGTTGCTCACTGGGTGAGCATGGTGCTGATAACACCAAGGCCACGGGTTCGGATCCCATATAGGGATGGCCGGTTGCTCACTGGGTGAGCATGGTGCTGATAACACCAAGGCCACGGGTTCGGATCCCATATAGGGATGGCCGGTTGCTCACTGGGTGAGCATGGTGCTGATAACACCAAGTCAAGGGTTAAGATCCCCTTACCGGTCATCTTTAAAAATAAAATAAAATAAACTCCTTTCCCATTAAGCAGCTTCTCCCATTCTCCCCTCTCACTAGCCTCTGGCAACCACCAATCTGCATTCTACCTCTATGGTTTTTTCTATTTGGGATATTTCTTATAAATGGAATTGTATGATATGTGATCTTTTGTGTCTGGCTTCTTTCTCTTAGCATTATGTTTTCAAGGTTCATCTAGGTTGTAGCATGTATCAGTACTTGATTCCTTTTTATGACTGAATAATATGGTGGTATGTATATAATATGGTATGTTTATACCACAATTTGTTTATCAGTTCATCCCACAGACATTTGGGCTGTTTTCCCCTTTTGGCTATTGTAAATAGTGCTACTGTAAACATGAGTGTATATGTACTTTTTTTGAACACTTGTTTTCACTTCTTATGAGTATATACCTAGGAGTGGTATATACCTAAGTATATACCTAGGAGTCATAATGGGAATTCTTTGTTTAACTTCTTGAGGAACCACAATGCTATTTTCCTTAGTGACCTAACCATTTTGCATTCCTACCAGCATCAAGGGTTCTGATTACTCTCCATCCTTAGTGTTTTGATTATAACCATCTTAGAGAGGGCATGAAGTAGTTGGATTTGCATTTTCCCAATGCCTGATGATTTCAAGAATCTTTTCATGTGCTTATAGATGTGTACTTTCTTTGGAGAAATGTCTGTTCAAGTCCTTTGCCTTTTTTTTTTTTTTTAATCATTATACAATGTAGTTGATTTTTGTGGCCCTTTCCCACTTCCATCAACATCATATCTGTTCTCCTAACAAGTTCAAGGAATTATTGTGATTGTTGTCTTTTTTTCTTTCTGTTTATTTTTTTATTTATTTTTATAGGATTCTTTGTCTTCGTGGGTTGTAAGAGTTCTTTATATGTTCTGGTACCAGATCCTTATGAGATGAACGATTTACAAATATATCCTCCCATTCTGTGGGTTTGTCTTTTCACTTTCTCGATAACGCCCTTTGATGCACAAAAGCTTTTAATTTTGATGAAGTCCAGTTACCAGTTTATTCTTTCGTTGCTTGTGCTTTTGGAATCATATCTAAGAATTCATTTCTAAATCCAGATCATGAAGATTTATCCTTATGTTTTCTTCTGAGATGGTTTTGCTCTTATATTTAAGTCATTGATTCATTTTGAGTTTAATATTTGTATATAGTGTGAGATAAAGGATAAACTTTATTCTTTTGTGTGTGGAGATCCTGTTGTCTCAGTACGCACTGAATGGTTATGGCCCCATTATCAAAAATCAATTGGCCAGGGGTGTGTGTGTTTCTGGAGGCTTAATTGAATTCCATTGGTCTATATGTCTGTCCTTATGCCGCTATCACACTGTTTTGATTACTATTATCTTTGTAGTAAGCTTTAAAATCAGAATGTGTGAATGCTACAGCTTTGTTCTTTTTCAAGATGGTTTTGGCTATTTGGGTCTCCTTAAAATTCCATATTAATTTCAGGATTGGCTTTTCCATTTCTATGAAAAAGGCAATTGGTATTTTAAGAGGGACTGCATTGAATTTGTAGGTTGCGTTAGGTAATATTGATATTTTAATATTATATCTTCCACCTCATGAAAATGGGATGTGTTTATGTATTTCCATTTATTTAGGTCTTTTCTTTCAGCAATGTTTTGTAGTTTTTAGTTGACAAGTCTTTCATCTCCTTGGTTAAGTTTTTTCCTAGATATTTTTCCTTTGGATGCTATTATAAGCAGAATTGTTTCTTTAATTTTTTTTTTTTTGATAAAACAAATCATTTTTACGTGTTAGTCTTGTACCCTGCAACTTTCCTAAATTTCTTAATTAGCTTTACTAGTTTTTTTTTGTGGATTCTTTCAGATTTTCTATGTACAAGATCATAACATCTGCAAATAGAGATACAATTACTTCTTCCTTTCCAATTTGGATGTCATTTATTTATTTGTTCATATATGTATGCATGCATGTATTTTTTGCCTAGTTGCTCTGACTAGAACTTCTAGTAAAGTAATGATTGGCAATGGTGAATTCAGACATCCTTGTCTCATTCCTTATTTTAGCAGCCCACTCTCAGTCTTTCCCCATTATTATGTTAGCTATGGGTTCTTCATAACCTCATTATTCTTAATACCAGCATGGCATTCTGTCCGGTAGATGTACCATAGTTTATTTAACTGGTACTTTATTGCTGCACTAAATAGTTTCTGATATTTTGCTATTGCCATTAGTACTACAGAGAATAATAGTGTGCATTTGTCATTTTATATGTAACCTGTATCTATGGGATAGATTTCTAGAATTGAGGATTGCTGGGTTTCTCCTTCTTTTCTGATTCTGAGGTCACTGTGTTCTACTTTTAGCTCTGAATTAAAGTAGAAAATTTCTGTGGAATAAAATAAGAACCATTAGCATAATTCAGTTAGCAGAACATAGGTGTAGGGAGATGATGTTCTAGAAGAATAAACTGGTAGTAGCATCCAGGTTATTTGGGAGACTCACTTCTGAGGAGGAATGGAGTTGTTTTTGGTAGGCCAGTGCTTCCACTGAGAACTAGAAAAATCAGGTAAATTTAGAAAATAGTAATTTTAACGTTATCAAGGAGCTATAGAAGCAACTATGACAAAAGGATTGAAACTTAGAGAAATTTGAGAGACCCTTACAGAGGTTAGCTGCAGATTTGTAACTATGTTTCCCTGAAGAGAAGTATCAGCTGAGAATATAGGTGTGGTGGCCCAGGCTGAGTGATGTTTCTAGGAGGCATTAGAGCTTTTGTGGTCACATACAACTAGAGTGACAGAACCCACTGGACTCTTAATTGCAAGGCTAGGAGGGACATTCCTTAGATTCAGTGGCTAACCCAGCCTTGAACCAACTCAGTTCCTAATAGGATTAAAGTGATCAGTCCCATTTATAACAAAACAAAGAGAGAATCCACTCTTAATATAACATGATCTTGTGCCTCTGTGATTCTTTTATATACAGTGTCCAGCATTCATTATGATATTACTAGTGCTGTGTAGTAAAATAAATTTTAATACAACATGGATGAACCTTGAAAACATGCTAAGTTAGAGAATTGAGTCACAAAAGACCACATATTGCATGATAACATTTATATGAGATGTCCAAGATCAGCAAATCCATAGAGACAGAAACTAGTTGGTGTCAGAGTCTGGGAGGGGAAGATAGCTGAAGAATGGGATTTGACTGCTAGTAGTATGGAGTTTCTTTTTTTTTGTCTTTTTCTGTGTCCGGCAATGGTTCGCAACCCTCAGTGTTGCCCCCGTACCGGACCGGGACCGGCAACGGGATCGCAACCCTTGGTGTTGCCCCCGCGCCTCGCTCAGCCAGTGAGCGGGAACCGGTCTGTATGTGGGATCCGAACCCTCGACGGGAGCGCCGCCGTGCTTCCCAAGCGGCGCACTAGCGCAGTGCGCCACCGGGCCAGCCCTGGAGTTTCTTTTTGAGGTTATAAAAATGTTCTAAGATATGATTATGGTGATGGTTGTACAGCCCTGTGAGTATACTTTTAAAATACCGAATTGTACTTTTTAAATAAGTGAATTATATCTCAGGAATATTAGCTTAGATAATAAATATCAATGAAAAAATACATAGTGGACAAATAGGTGAAATTGTTACCTGAGAAAAGGTAAAATGTCTGTAACTGTAATCACAGAGAACAGAAAAGAGGTTATAAACAATATTTGAAGAGATATTTACCAAAATTTTCAAAAGTTGGCAAAATATATTAAATCACAGATTTAAAGGGTCTCTGCGAATCCCAAGTAAGATAAATACAAATCAGACCATTCACAGTTGCATCAATAAAACAGCTTAAAACTGAAAAACAACAACAACACAAAAAGTTTAAAACAGCCAGAAGGGGAAAAAATGACACTATCTTCAAAGAAACAACAGTATAAGACTAATAGCTATCTTCTCAACAGGTCGAATTGAAGGCAGGGATATAAAGCACTTCGGTTGTTACAGTACTAGGCATTGGCATTGCAAATAGATTGGAAGAGATGGATAGATTCTTGTGAAATTTGTTAGTGGGGAACTCCTACCTTGGGAGATACAGAAAGACTCTCCTAGAGCATGCCAATGTGTATACTTTCAAAGATATCAATTTCCACATCCTCAGCTTCCACATTCACTCATTTCTGAAATTGAGCCCTGTGGTAGAAGTAATGCAATTTCTTTGTGAAGAAAGGCATACCTCTCTTGATTCTTACTATGATGCTTTGCCTTGGAATATAAAAGACTCCAGGTTGCCCAAGAAAGGAGTATTTTCAAATATTGGCATGGACGTAGAGACAATTTCTTATGAGTTAGATATCAGATCCTTTTGCAAGTCCAATACTTTCTAAATCTTTGCTTTCAACACAATTGATGTTAGCCACTATTAAAAATATGCATTGTTTGGGGCCGGCCCGGTGGCGCACTGCTACAGTGCGCTGCTTGGGAGCGCAGCGGCGCTCCCACCGAGGGTTCGGATCCCACATACAGACCGGTTCCCGCTCACTGGCGGAGCGAGGTGCGGGCGCAGCGCCGAGGGTTGCGATCCTGTTGCCGGTCCCGGCCTGGTACGGGCGCGACACTGAGGGTTGCGATCCGTTGCCGGACACGAAAAAAGACAAAAAGGAAAAAAAGTCCCGGTCTGGTACGGGCGCGACACTGAGGGTTGCGATCCGTTGCCGGACACGAAAAAAGACAAAAAGGAAAAAAAAATATGCATTGTTAAAAATAATTTTTACTGTTAGATCAGTATTTTTTTTTTAATTACTCAAGAGGTGCTCAAAGAATTGAGTGACATCATTATTCTAGTCCCATCTACTTATGTGAGTAAGATTTCTCAGGCAAAGACATAAATTTATAAAAATAAAAAGTAGAAATAGAATCAATGCTGATTCCTAGACTCATAGTTGGGAAGAGAAATAAGTAACATCCACTGCATTAAGAGTTGACACATCCTATGTGGATTCTGTCAAAGTACCAACTTTTGGTTTCGTTGATTTTTTTGTATTTTTTTTTTTTTCTATTTTCTCTTTCTTTTATCTATACTCTAATTTTCATTATTTACTTCCTTTGCTAGCTCTGGGCTTAGTTTGCTCTTCACTTTATAGTTTCTTAAGGTGCAAAGGTGATTGTTGATTTGAAATCTTTCTTGTTTATTAATGTACATATTTACATTAAATACATTTTCCTTTTAGCAAAAAAAGATGAATCATTGTAACATAAAACGTTAATAATAGAGGATAATGGTGTGGGTATATGAGAACTCTGTACTGTCTTTGCAACTTTTCTGTAAATCTAAAAAAAAAAATTGACACATCCAGTAAAATTTTACATATGCATATATTATATATATATATATATATATATATATATATATATGTATGTATGTATGTATGTATACCCAACACACATATGTTCTTTTGATGGTTTGTGTACTTATAATAGATCAATATAAAATAGCTCAACCATTGGAAAATAACACTTAAATTTTTAATATGCACAAGAAATTTTAGAATGTTGAATTTAAATTTATTTACACATGTTTTAAAAAGTAGAATAAAGAATAAATACAAAATTTTCAATCATAGAAATACAATAAACTGGGAGCCAGCCCGTGGCTCACTTGGGAGAGTGTGGTGCTGATAACACCAAGGTCACAGGTTCAGATCCCTATATAGGGATGGCCAGTTAGCTCACTTCGGAGAGTGTGGTGCTGACAACACCAAGTCAAGGGTTATGATCCCCTTACCGGTCATCTTTAAAAAAAGAAAAGGAAAGAAAGAAAAGAAATACAATAAACTGGTTTTAAAATTTTGTCAAGAAAGTGAAATAGAGATACAAATTCTTCATTGTTTAAGAAGAATTTGTTCATGCTTTTTTTTAAATGGATGATAGTATATATCACATCACTATAGAATTCAGGTAACATTGCATACACGTCAAAGAGTGAAATAACAGTTTTATCTTAACATATTAATAATGAAAAGTTTTAAATCTTAAACTTTTGAATATCTAAGAATTTATGTAGTTTTTTAAAAGTATTTTAGCAGGTTTCTGAATAAAATCTTTTAAAGATCATTGGCAAGGCCAGCACTAGGGTAATGCAGAGAGAGACACCTAGAGTTCAAAACTTAAGGAGGCTTTCACTTTCAGGGTTCTGCAAGTGCAAGGTTGGGGCTTATGGGAACCTACTAGTGAAATCCTCCTTAAATTATGCACGCTCTCTGGGGCCAGCCCGTGGCTCACTCGGGTGAGTGCGGTGCTGATAACACTAAGGCCACGGGTTCGGACCCCATATAGGGATGGCTGTTTAGCTCACTGGTTGAGCGTGGTGCTGACAACACCAAGTCAAGGGTTAAGATCCCCTTACCAGTCATCTTTAAAAAAAAAAAAAAAAAAATTATGCACGCTCTAGACATCTTGCTTGCTCAGTACTGAATAATCAGTAGATTATTCGATATATGAAATTAGTTTATAGGCTGGCTGGTTAGCTCACATGGTTAGAGCATGTTGCTGATAACACCAAGGTCAAGGGTTCAGATCCCCATACCAGCCAGATGCAAAAAAAAAAAAAAAAAAAAAAAGGAAGAAAGAAATTAGTTTGTGAAAAATTGGCTTTAGAAAAAAAATTGCAAACATAATTTTCATCAGCTTCTTTCAATTTGTTTTTCAGGGTAGGATTAAAAACTCAGCCTGAATCAAAATGCCCTGAGCTGCTTGCCAATTACTGTGACATGTTGCTAAGAAAGACACCATTAAGCAAAAAACTAACCTCTGAAGAGATTGAAGCAAAGCTTAAAGAAGTGGTACATAAATGTTTTGTATTTCAAAATTTTTAATTACCTTACTTTGAGTTTATGTTTTGCTTATGAGACTTCCTGTGCGTGTGATAGGATCAATTAAAAATCTGTATCTGTAAGCAACTAATGTTATGAAGTTTTACAGTGTAAGTCCTCTACTGGGCAGTTACTTTTCTATCAGAAAACTTTTATTCTATAACTGCCTTAGGGGAAAATAGCATTTAATTCTTTCTCTTTCTTGATTCTTTTTAGGCAGTTAAATTCTAGCTTATATTAAAGGAGGGGGAAAAAGGGAGAGTGGAGCCAATATGTTTGGAATGATAGTTGAGAGATTAGGAATTTTTTGTTCCTTTTTGTGAGAGCCCGAAACAGATAGCTAGGGATGAATGAGAGTAGATAAAGAGTTAGTTGCTTTCATTTTTATTTGTCTCCCAATTGTTAGCATAATGTTATAAGCCCAGGAATACAAAAAAATAAAAAGTTAATGTATAGGACAAGTATAGACAAAAAGGCCAAGAGAGATGATTAGTGTCAGAAAAAAGTGAAGATAGGTAGAAGAAAAAATTGGGGAAGAACCATTGATTTTCATGTAAAGTATATCATCACATTTTATATAAAATCTAAAAAAACTGATGTTTATAGGGAGTAAAAGGTTATTTGGTTACAGTCAAATTTGCTAACTTTTAGGGTAGTAAAGAAATGTATCAGGACTGGTTATTTTTAAGAGATGGGTAATTTAGTAGGCTTTTATCTATATATGTTTGTATAAATTTCTGTATTTTGACAATTGGGGGATATAGAAAGGTTGAAATGAGAGAGATGTCAAAGAGTATAAGAATTGAAAGTAACTTTGTTTTCCATACAGCTCTTGGTACTTAAATATGTACAAAACAAAGACGTTTTTATGAGATATCACAAAGCTCATTTGACGCGACGTCTTATATTAGACATCTCTGCTGATAGTGAAATTGAAGAAAATATGGTAGAGTGGCTAAGAGTAAGTAAAATTTTTTTTAAATATTTGGTTTTCTAATATAGCACATGATTCATATGTGTGCTTAAGTAATACATTTTGGTGATATTGTTAATGTCAAAAAATAGAGATCATTTTGTAAGACTATAGCATCAGTTATATAAAATAAAGTGTTATCTAATAAAGTTATTTATTTATTTTTTTCCTTTTTGTCTTTTTTACTGACCGGTAACGGGATCGCAACCCTCGGTGTCGCGCCCACACTGCGCTCAGCCAGTGAGCGGGAACCGGTCTCCACATGGGATCCGAACCCTCGGCGGGAGCACCGCCGCACTCCCAAGCAGCGCACTCTCCAGTGCGCCACCGGGCCGGCCCATAAAGTTAATTTTTTAATAAAGACTTTTAGTAAAGTACTTTTGTTCTTGCTTTGTTTCTACTTTTTCATTCTCATTTGTACCACCACTCGTATTTGAACTAACCTTATTAAATAGATTCCAGGACAAATCATTTCATTTTTAAGGTGTTTTCATTACTAAATGCTTAACTATAGGATATTTATAAATAAATAACAATAGGGCCGGCCCGGTGGCGCACTGGATAGTGCGCTGCTTGGGAAGCGCGGTGGCGCTCCTGCCCGAGGGTTCGGATCCCACATACAGACCGGTTCCCGCTCGCTGGCTGAGCGAGGCGCGGGAGCAGCACCAAGGGTTGCAATCCCGTTGCTGGTCCCGGTCCGGTACGGGGGCGACACTGAGGGTTGCGATCCGTTGCCGGACACGGAAAAAGACAAATAAAAATAAAAATAAATAAATAAATAACAATAAATTCTTCTATATAGTAAAATGACCTTTAGCTTATAGCTTATTTAGTGCTAATTATAATTAAATTAAATTTGCATTTAAAACTAGTTTGTGTTTATTCAGTTCATTTTAATGGAATTTGAGTTTTATTAAAGTGATTGTCCTTCATTTCTGTATATAAAGATAGATATTTTAAATTAGGATAGTAAAAATACTGTGTTAACTGAAACTGTGCACAGTGGGAAAAATAATGATTGTTCTGTGACTTTTAAAAATTTTTGTCAAAACCTTCAAAACTCTTACTGACATTTATAAGTATATAGGAAAAGGGAAAAATAGCAAAACTATATGTATTTCGTATTCTGCAGTTTAAAACACAAGAAGCTTTCAGAATTTAAGTGCTTTATTTGTAAATGTATCAAAAGTAGTTAGGAAGATATTTGTAATTCATATGTCTAATATTATATCTAGAATATCTAAACTCTTACTCCTACAATGCAGCAATAAAACAACAACAAATAACCCAATTAAAAATGGGCAAATGATTTGAATAGACATTTCTTCACAGAAGATATACAGATGGTCAGTAAGTGCATGCAAAGATGCTCAGCATCATTAGTCATTAGTGAAATGCAAATTCAAACCCACAAGGAGATACTACTTTACTCTTACTAGGATAGCTAAAATAAAGACAATGAAAATGTTGGTGAGGAAGAGGAGAAATTGGAACCCTCATAAATTGCTGGTGGGCATCTAAAATGCTGCAGCCACTTTGGAAAATTGTTTGGCAGTTCTTCAAAAAATTAAACATAAAGTTGACCCAGCAATTTCACTTCTAGCTAATTCCACTCAAGAGAAGTGAAAACATATGTCCGTGCCAAAACTTGTATACAATGTTAGTGGCAACATTCTTCATAATAGCCCCAAAGTGGAAACAACTTAAAATGTCAATGAGCTAATGAAAAACCAAAATGTGGTGTAGTCATAAAATGGAATATTATTTGGCAATAAAAAGAAATGAAGTACTAGTACATGCTGTGATAGGGATGAACTTTGAAAACATTACAGTCCTAAAGAAGCCAGTCACAGAAGACCACATGTCATATGATTCTACTGATATGAAATGTCCAGAATAGGCAGATCTACAGAGACAGAAAATAGATTAGTGGTATCCAGGAGCTGGGGTGGAGAGGGGAAATGGAAAGTGACTACACATAAGTATAGGATTTCCTTTAGGGGTGATGAAGATGGTCTAAAATTAAACAGTGGTGATGGTTGCTCAACTCTGCGAATATACTAAAATCCACTAAATTGTGTACTTTTTTTTTTTCTGCGACTGGCTGGTAAGGGGATCCGATCCTTTGACCTTGGTGTTATCAACACCACACTCTACCAATTGAGATAACTGGCCAGCCCTTGTATACTTTAAAAGGATGAATTTTATGGTTGATGAAGTATATATCTCAATAAAGCTGTTATTAAAATGAAGAGTAATTTGAATAGCACTTACCTTCTTGTCTTATAACTTACAAAAAGAATAAGTTCTATGCCTTGGACAGTTGTATCCCCTTTTTAAGTTTGGATCAGCTTCCAGCATTTTATCTTTTGGGCTTTCAGTGTTATGAAATACTGAGAGTTTACTGTAAAGTTTTTGCCATTGTCATTCCCTCTGGGGTATCTTACTCTTTTTGTTATTTGCCACTTTTCTCATTTATGTTGATAATTTGCTTTCCCTAAGTTCCTAGGCCTGCATATCTGTAGAGTCCTTAACGTTGGCCTGTCAACATGATGCCCACAGTCAGCTTTCTTCTGTAACTCCATTTATGTTTTATTTCGTTTTCATTTACAACATTATTGCTTTTCATTTCTTCAGTGTACTTTTATCATCTCTGTTGGCCAGTTACCTCTTTTGATTATCCATTTTTGTTAAACATGTGGGTTTATTATTGGTAGACAAGGATGCAACAAAACTACACTTTTCTGTCTGGATTAACCGAATAAACAGATGACTATTTTGAAAGTATTGTGATTGGCCACTGGTCATGATGTGCTTCTGTTACTTTTGTAATTTGTGGATTGAGGAGCTAGAAATGATTTTTGTACTTTATGCAATTACATTTATTATACAGTGGCAACTGAAAGTTGAACTTAATAGGTATTAGGCTATAAACATTGTAATAAATAAGGGTAAGAGGGATAATTTTGTATTAAAGCATCCAAGACTTAGTTTTTTATTAAAATTTTTTCTAATAGTATATCAGATTATGTATTTATTGCCTGTTCTATCTTTGGTTTTTGTAGGAAGTTGGTATGCCGGCAGATTATGTAAACAAACTTGCTAGAATGTTTCAGGACATAAAAGTATCTGAAGATTTGAACCAAGCTTTTAAGGAAATGCACAAAAATAATAAATTGGCTTTACCAGGTATTATTTTATATTTACACATACATTTAAACTTTTAAAAACTTAAACTTTTAAAAAAAGAATCTTTGTTTTCAAGTAAAATAAAAATAAACATCAGCAGTAATAGATCCAAAGATGTTATGAAGTCCATGTTCCTTGGAGATAGCTGTCAAAGCAGAATGTTAGATTTGCAGATCCTTATTTTGAAACAAAAGGACACTTTTAACAAAATCTGTAAATCCTTGTTTATTTTTTGCCAAAGCTTACCCTGTATTATTTATTTTGAATTTCATCTGTCAAAATTATTTACTTTATATCTATATGTTCTAATATTCTTGCCCGTAGCTGATTCAGTTAATATAAAAATTCTGAATGCTGGCGCCTGGTCACGGAGCTCTGAGAAAGTCTTTGTCTCACTTCCTACTGAACTGGAGGATTTGATACCTGAAGTAGAAGAATTCTACAAAAAAAATCATAGTGGTAGAAAATTACATTGGCATCATCTCATGTCAAATGGAATTGTAAGTAGATGGTATCTTAATTCAGCTATCAGTTTAGGTGAAGGTAGCAGGATTCCAAATAAGAGTTATTTAGACAATGTAGATTTTTGCCCCTCTCACATGTGAAAGTTTGAACAGGAATAGTGGATCTGTTCCATGAAGTTGGTAGGGACATAGGCTTCTGGTTATACCATCACACTTAAGCTATTGTCCTTGTCTGCAGAATCCATTATGATTCCCTCTATGTCTGTCTTCCTGTCAAGAGGAAGGGAAATGAGAGGGTGCTCCTTTTAAGGACAACTTCTAGAAGTTTCTTCTGTCATTTCCATTCCCATCACACTGGCCAGAAGTCAGTCACACGACCACATTTTTGCTACAGGGAAAAATGAGATGTGTCTGTACTCCGGGCAGTCATTAAAGTCTGTCAAAAGTTTTAGTACCTTGTAAGAAAGGGAAAATGGATAGTGGAAAACAACTAGCAGTCTTTTTCACAGATATTGTACTAGATAGATGGTAATCATGATGAAGATGTTCTTTATTAAAAATCTATTTCATCTATTATAGATAACATTTAAGAATGAAGTAGGTCAATATGATTTGGAGGTAACCACGTTTCAGCTGGCTGTGTTGTTTGCATGGAACCAAAGACCCAGAGAGAAAATCAGCTTTGAAAATCTAAAACTTGCAACTGAACTCCCTGATGCTGAGCTTAGAAGAACTTTATGGGTTGGTTTGTTTGTTTTATGTTTTTTGTTTTTAAAATTGTATCCTATCAGGTAGCAGGAAATATGTGATTGGCTTGTAACAAATTTTTGAATTCATAACACTCTGAAAAATGCTTTTTAACCTAGAAAAATGTACAAGTGAGGTATTTATGGAAAAAAGAGACTGAAAATAGGCAAGTTACTAAGACAGAGAAGGATTGAGTTGGTTTTTAAATGTTACCTTGTGAGGAATGTGACCAAAAACATGTACTTAATTTTTATACTGAGAGTATGTTCAAAGATTTTTATGATGACCAAAACTCAAAGAGTTAGAAAACTTTGGTCCTTTCAAGGACTTGTAAAATGTACTCATTACCCTACTGCTTGTAACTACATTACTCCTACTCCATAGAATTTTTATGTTTACCTATGGAGGAAACAGCTGGTATATATCCGGCAAGTGGTGTTTGCAGTGGTGCTGTGACCAATTCTAATTTCCTGTCCTATCGTTAAGAGAGCATTTATTTTTTATTTTTTATTATTATTATTATTTTTTGTCTTTTTCTGTGTCCGGCAACGGATCGCAACCCTCAGTGTTGCCCCCGTACCGGGCCAGGGACCGGCAACGGGATTGCAGCCCTCGGCGCTGCTCCCGCGCCTCGCTCAGCCAGTGAGCAGGAACCGGTCTGTATGTGGGATCCGAACCCTCGGGCGGGAGCGCCGCTGCGCTTCCCAAGCGGCGCACCATCCAGTGCGCCACCGGGCCGGCCCAAGAGAGCATTTATTGCTTCCTCATAGCCAACTCTTCTCTCCTCCTCCACTCGTTCCTCATTATGCATTTACATTGCTGTATTCATGAAAGTACCAAATAAAAGTTTGAATTCTGAATTTGTTTATAATCCTTTCTTATTTATTTTGATCATGTTGGAGATTGACCTTAGTATTCCCTACTGTATATAGATGCTAATTGTTTTTTCTTTATTCTTCATAGTCTTTAGTAGCTTTCCCGAAGCTCAAACGGCAAGTTTTATTGTACGAACCTCAAGTCAACTCACCCAAAGACTTTACAGAGGGTACCCTCTTCTCAGTAAACCAGGAGTTCAGTTTAATGTAAGGTTTATGTTGGTTCATCTAAAATAAAATTACCTTGTTTGAATTTTAGTTCTTTGTTTTTTAGCAAAATATTATTTTCCTTACATGATATTTAAAACATAACTGTATAATGTTATCACTCTAAATTTATATCATTTAGTTGTTTATTGGAGGTGTTTACTTCTTTACCATATTTTTCATGGACACTTTTTTGGTATCTTACATTATACTGTTGCTTTTCGTGTTTAAAGTAAACATCCTTTGGCACTCTAAGGTAACTTTATCCAGGCAAAGTATTTTTCTTAAGATCCAATAAAATGATAATGCTGAACCATAACCCATCTATATTCAATTGTCAAATTATTTTCATGGCAATATAAATTATATTAACTTTGTTATTAGAGGAAGTGTAGTCATTTTATTAAAAGGCTATAACATGTTTGAGGGGAATTACAGAGTTTTAAATAAAGCTATATATGTTGGTTATTGTTACCTTTCCTTTAAACAGTTCTGGATATAATTTTTAGAATATTTCTCAACCTTTTCTCTCATACATTGTTGCTATAATATGTTTAAAGCCCTTTCACTGTAAAATATTTGATTCAATGTTTTTTATAGAAAAAATGCAAAAGTACAGAAAAGGGGTAAAATCAACTTGATTGGACGCTTGCAGCTCACTACAGAAAGGATGAGAGAAGAAGAGAATGAAGGAATAGTTCAACTAAGAATATTAAGAACCCAGGTTTGTAATATTAAGATAGAATATCTAAATTTTGAAACATCTTGTTTTGTTTTGTTTTTAAATCTTTGAACCATTTTTTAATTTAAAAGCGTGTAGGTATTCAACCTTTGTAAGAAGGAGCTAATCGTCATTTTACTGGAATTTAAAATCATATTCTCTTAGCTGCTGAAAGTGATGTCTGTAGGGCCTGATGACCTCCAGTAGATTCTGCTCTATTGGTTAAGTAAAACCTTGGTTTTGGTTATGTTTTTCTTGGACCTCCATCTGAATAAATATATCTCAGCAACAAATTACAGTTGTAGGATTGAAGTACTTAAATTTGTATTTAATTTTAAAACTTCTAATTTTGATGTAATGTGAAATTAGGAAATTATTTTATTTAGAACCAAAAAAAGTTCTCTGTTATCCATTTCTTCTTTTATTTTTTTTAATTTATTTTTTATTTATTTATTTATTTTTAAAAAGATGACCGGTAAGGGGATCTTAACCCTTGACTTGGTGTTGTCAGCACCACGCTCACCCAGTGAGCAAACCGGCCATCCCTATATGGGATCTGAACCCGTGGCCTTGATGTTATCAGCACCGCACTCTCCTGAGTGAGCCACAGGCTGGCCCCATTTCTTCTTTTAAAAATACTCTACGGTGTTGATAACACCAAGGTCAAGGGTTTGGATCCCATTACTGGCCAGCTGCCAAAAATAAATAGATAAATAAAAATAGAATAAAAAATATATATATATTTTTTATATGATGTGACTTTTTAAAATTTTTATTGAATCAAAATTGATTATACATATTTTGGGGATTCAACATTGAAATATGTTGATGCAATCAATATTACTAGCATATATATTGTTACAAATCATAATTATTCTTTATGCTCCTTGTCCAATCTCTCCCCATCCCCCCTCCAATTACCCTAGATTTCTTCTCTCCCTCTGAAAGAATAATAGTTACTCTGTTGATTTGTTGCCTAGATGATCTGTCCAATTCTGAGAGGTGTGATCAGGTCCCCCAACATTATCATAGAGCAGATGCTTCTTCTATCACTCTGAAATGAGCTTTGTGAAGAGAGACATCCTCTTCTTTTCTTTATCTCTGCTGGTGACTCTCCTTGTGTAAATGCACTCCAGTGGCTGACAGACTATCTTCGTGGTGGTTGAGGTGTCTGGCCACTTTCGCAGCAGCTGTGGTTATTGTGGTGGCTGTGGGGGGCCACCCACATGGAGGTGATGTTTTTTGCATGCCCCAAGGCACTGGCGTGATGTGCCTGGTTGCGGGAGTGGGGGTCTGGTCCCCAGCTCCAAGCCTCAGATTCCCAGGCAGGCCTCGAGGCACTGGCAGTGTGAGTGGTTGTGGGTAGGGGTCCTGTCCTCGACTCCATGCTTCATGTCCCCTGGCAGGCTCCAAGGCGCTGGTGGTGTGCATGGGCCGGAACTAATTTTGTCCTTTGCTTACTTCTAACACGGGGGAACTTCCTGCGGGAACCAGTACTTGAGCTCTGTGGTTTAGCTAAATTGCTGCTTTGCTGCTGTTTCCCTAGGGAAGGCTTTTTGTGCAGTTCAGGGCTTAATGGTTGACCTTATAGGTACTTCGAGCTCTCCAGAGAGTCGGTGCACCTGGGTTGTGTAGAAACTCTGATCTGGGCCTGAGTTTTTTCATCAAACTGCACCCTATGCAATTCTGCATCCCCAACCAGTCTCCTCTGAGAGGTCCTATGCTGACTGAGGGGCAGATCAGCTGTCCTTGCTGTGTCCCGGTGTTCTCCCAGTGGGCCTATCTCCCCCAGCACCCATGCTCCAAACATTTCCCATGGGACAGGCCCTGTACCGGTCCCCTGTGTTGACTTGCTGGCGTCTGAATGGCTCCCTTTTTTCAGCTGTTCTGGCTCCTCTCTCCTGTGTGGGTCCATGGGAATCCTCTCAGGGGTCTTGCTGTCCTGGGGGCCACCAAGCCCCTCTTCTCCTCTGCCGCCTCCTAGTAACTCCATCTGAAGGGCACAGCTAAGGCTTCTGCCAGCTCCTGCTCCATGTACTCGGCAGCTCCAGCATTAAAGCAGCTACAGTCCGGAACACTCAGAGCAATTTTTTCTTTCTCTCATCGTGGTTTCTCCTGCCTTCATGAACACCATAGTTCTCTCCTCATCTTCCCCTGAGCTCCAGTGGGCCCAGCTTGGCTAATGTTACATTTTTATAGTTGTAAATTGGTTGATCTGTGGGAGAGAGTGACGCTGGGGACCATCTATTCTGCTATCTTGACTGGAACTCGTTGAATAAAAATATTTTAAAACCAGAATTATGATATCTTCTTCTTTTTTTTTTTTTTTTCTTTTTTTCTTTTTGGTGGCTGGCCAGCAAGGGGATCCAAACCCTTGACCTTGGTGTTAGAAGCACCGTGCTCTAACCAAGTGAGTTTATCATCCAGCCCTAGAATTATGATACCTCTGAACATGATAAAGAGTACCTATTACAAACTAATGTATGGTTGTTTTAACTTTAGAAATAGTCTTTTAAAAACCAAGTTGTTCCACTTTTACTATTTTTATTTTTGTTTGAAACTTCTGGCCAGTGCAACAAAATATGAAACAAGGAAAAGACTGATATTTTTCATTACTTATAGATCACAGAATATGATACAGTAGCAGAGAAAAGATGAATAAATAAAAACCAATTGCTTTTTTATGTTAGCAATAAATAATTAAGGGGAAAATAAAATGAGAAACCATAAAATTTATAGGCATTTTTAAAAAGGTAGTACGTAGGACCTGTATGAAGAGAGTGGCTCTTTTGAATAAATAAAAGGGATAAACTCTTTTTTTCTTGTTCAAATTTTTGAAAGGTCTGGCCATTTGGCTCAGTTGGTTAGAGCATGATGTTATAGCACCAAGGTCAAGGGTTTGGATCCCCTTACCAGGCAGCCTCCAAAAAAATTAAAAAAGAAAGAAAATTTTGGGAGGTGTAATTTATATACAATGGAATGCACCTTTCAAAGCGCAATTTTCAATGAGCTGCAATAAATGTATATACCTACATGACTGTCACCCCAATTAAGATACAGAACATTACTGTCATTCCAGTAATTTCCTATGTTTCCTATCCAGCCAGTCTGCCCCGTACCTCAGCTGATTCTTATCACCATTGCTTAGTTTTACCTGTTCTAGGTCTTCATATAAATGGAATCAGACAGTATATACTCCTGTGTCTGGCTTCTTTTGCTCAATATGAGATTTCTTATTCTTTCTTGATAAGGCTGAATAACTTAAAGAGTCCATTTTTCCCATATTAGTACCAGGTTCACTAAATTTCATATAAAAATTCAACTCGGAACATTTTTGGAATTTTACAAATTGATTCTTAGTTTTATCAAAGTAAATAAGTTAGAGTAATTGAGAAACTTAATAAGAATAAGGTGATGGTGGTGGTGGAGCTTGCCCTGCCAAATATTAAAGTCTATTAAAATATCTACAAGGGCCGGCCTGTGGCTCACTCGGGAGAGTGTGGTGCTGATAACATCAAGGCCACGGGTTCGGATCCCATATACGGATGGCCGGTTTGCTCACTGGGTGAGCGTGGTGCTGACAACACCAAGTCAAGGGTTAAGATCCCCTTACCGTTCATCTTTAAAAAAAAAAAAAAATCTACAAAAATAAAACAGCATGGTAAGACAATTAACTGAAGAAAATAACTAGAGTTAAACCTGCTGTGTAAGTATAGACAAACTTATGTGATAAAGGAAAGAGTTTTCATAATGCATGAACAGGAAATGTATTATTCAATGGGAGGTATTGGGAAATGTAGTATACTTTTGGGGGTAAAATCAAGATATATTCCTTGTTGACAGCCAAACCAGGATAAATTCCAGGTAGATTAAAGAGTTGAAATATGTAATGGGATGGCAGGTGTAGTCATATTATACGATGTCCAGAGAAAGTGGAGTTCTTTTGTTTTGTCTTAAACTGATCCACAGTTATGCCCAATCCAATAATCTAAGCTATTTCTTTAGGTAGTGCTCTTTCTTTAGGTAGGTGCTATTTCTTTAGGTAGAAGACTTTCTTCTTTCTTTGTGATTCTACTCTATTCATCCCCATTGTTGGCTGTTATTATCGGTGGCATCTGAATATATTGAGTGTAAGAGGAATTCATTTGACCTCGTAGTGACAGTGAGGGGATCTTAATATCTAAATAGTTGTGACATTTGTCCTGGGTTCTTTTTTTTTTTTTTTTTTTTTAAAGATGACCAGTAAGGGGATCTTAACCCTTGACTTGGTGTTGTCAGCACCATGCTCACCCACTGAGCAAACCGGCCATCCCTATATGGGATCCGAACCCAGGGCCTTGGTGTTATCAGCACCACTCTCCCGAGTGAGCCATGGGCCGGTCCTTGTCCTGGGTTCTTGCTCTTGGCAGTTCTTGAGTGGTTTCTCTCTCATCTTTGGGAATTTGGCTTTCTGTTGGTATACACTGCTAATGTCTGTAGCAGATGAATGTATGGCTTATTCTTTTACCAGTTGGTAAGGGCCACATGGCCTCTTCTCTGCTCTGACTGCCATTCCCCTGCTCTTGCTGAGTTTTGAGTCCTCTGAGACTCTGTCACATCTTCTGTGTGACCCCTTGGCCTACATGGTACATAATAGGATAACCTAGCCCTGCTACTAAAGGCCCCTGTGCCGGGTCCATTGGCTCTAAACTCTATCTATATCGTGTGGGAACTGAGGGAGGTTCAGGAGTGCAAATTCTCTCCATCATATCATGTCACTCTTTAAGTGAGCTCCAGCATATCGAATGGGGACCAGGAACAGAACCCCTGTGCTCTGTTTTTCTCTTAGCTTCTCGAAGACAACCACCACCTTCACCTTTACCAAAGCTAGAAGAGGAGAAACAGACATTTACAGTTGTCCTTCCTTTTCACCCGTGGTTCCTGTAACCTTCAGTTGCCTGAAGGACAGATTTGGATACTTTCCCTCTTCACAGACTTTCCATCTTCCTTCTTGCTATCTGGACTCTTGACATAAACTCTGTTTATAGTCTATGACCAAGAGCCTGGTATCTCAGTTTATTGAGGGTGGAAGGAATTCACTTGACCTTCTAGTGTCATATCTATACAGGGGAAGTTGAAGGAATTTTCCTTTTTTTTTTTTTTTTTCTTTTGGCAGCTGGCTGGTACTGGCATCCAAACCCATGACCTTGGTGTTGTAAGGCTGCATCCTAACCAACTGAGCTAACCAGCCAGCCCAGGAATTTTTCTGTTGCTGAATAGTGCCTGACTCCAAACCTACTGATTTGCAGGAAAATTTCGTTTTAAATGCTAAAAGCATATTTTACTTCTTTTTCTCTTTTCACATTTCTTTTATATCAAATTCTAATCTCCACCCAGGCAGATAGGTGCCTTTTGTTAGCCAATGAGAGGGCTTGTACTGGAAAAGGTAAAAGAGAAAAGAATATTTAATAATTTTCAAATAGCCCCTATTGTAAGCTTAATAGTAATTTTGAAAGTCATCAAGACTATTGATAAAATTGACCTAAATGAAAAATGTTTATTCCTTTAGAAAGTTAGCATTTAATTGAGCCAATACAAACTTAAGATGGTATTAATAGCAAATATTATTTATTAAGCTAGTAAATACATAAAGAGCAATACTTACTGATTTTTTATTTATTTTTATTTTTATTTTTTTTCCTTTTTGTCTTTTTTCGTGTCCGGCAACGGATTGCAACCCTCAGTGTTGCGCCCGTACTGGACCGGGACCGGCAACGGGATCGCAACCCTCCGTGTCGCACCCGCACCTCGCTCAGCCAGTGAGCGGGAACTGGTCTGTATGTGGGATCCGAACCCTCGGCGGGAGCACCACCGCGCTCCCGAGCGGCGCAGTGTAGCAGTGCGCCACCGGGCCAGCCCCTTACTGATTTTTTAAACAGACACCAACTGTCCTCTACTACTACACAAAGAAATATCTCTGAATATAAGGGAAAAATTGCGTGTAAGGAAAAATTTTTTGTATCTTAATTTATGTTTAACACAATACCAGGTTATATATATATCATGTTCACAGGTAAAATAAATTTTTAACATGTGCATTGTGTGGAAAAAAGGATTGAAAGGAGATATATCAAAACATTAGATGTGCGGGCCGGCCCGTGGCTCACTCGGTAGAGTGCGGTGCTGATAATACCAAGGCCACGGGTTCGGATCCCATATAGGGATGGCCGGTTAGCTCACTGGTTGAGCGTGGTGCTGACAACACCAAGTCAAGGGTTAAGATCCCCTTACCGGTCATCTTTTTAAAAAAAAAAAAAACATTAGATGTGGTTTTCTTTCAACAGAGAGGTTATGGATAATTTTGCTTTTCCTTTTAAGCAGATTTTCCTTTATGGGGAGTAAAAAAAGATATTTTTATTTGTTAAGTAAAAGATAATGGTCTCAAGATTTATCTCATAGTGATTGCTATTCATTTGGATAGATATTGGATAGAGGATGAAATACGTAAAAAGCCATTTTTTGTTTTGTTTTACTTAATTTATTAATGCTCTTTCATTTTTATTTTTTCTTTTAGGAAGCTATCATACAAATAATGAAAATGAGAAAGAAAATAAGTAATGCTCAGCTGCAGACTGAATTAGTAGAAATTTTGAAAAACATGTTCTTACCACAAAAGAAAATGATAAAAGAGCAAATAGAATGGCTAATAGAGCACAAATACATCAGAAGAGATGAATCCGATATCAACACTTTCATATATATGGCATAACTTTGAATTTCATGGACAAAATTAAGACCCCAAATTTTGGAGTGCTTGGACAGAAAGTTGTAACAGTTTGTGCTGAAGAAAGGCTTATTTGGACTTTGATTACATAAATATTAAAATCTCTGCCTTACCTTACAAAACAACTATATTTTGCCAATCACATTAGTTAGCATGATGGCATTTTCCCTTCATGTTGCACACTCTTTAACAGCATGCTGTTTTGTGGAGAAACTTGCATTCATGAAGACCCCTTATGAACTTTTAAAAGTAAATTTGATTTGTACCCACTAGGAGAAATACAGTTGGGAAGGGTAAGGATGGGGTTCTTGTTGCTTTTTTCTCTTTTTTCCTCTCTTGAAAAAAATGTACTTGCACAGGAAGGATCTTCAGATACTCATGCACTGAAAAATGCTGTTATCTTTTGTTTTTAAAAAATGCAATTAAAACTAGAAATAGCACTGTTGGTTTCTTTTGATGAAAAGAGTGAGCTGGTCAACACAACGTTGGGAGAGGGCAGATGAAGGTGAGAGATAAGTATTTTAATAGTATCAAATTGTTTGTTCAAACATTGCTTCAGTGTAATAACTAGATTTTAATGGCGACCTATAAATAGTATTAAATATTTCAAACTTACAAACGTTGGTTTCTTTTAAGCAGGAGACTGCTGTTTTAGTTGTTAAATGATAAGGTTTTTGGTGTTTTTTTTTATGTTATGTTATATGGCTGGAGAGCTTGTTTTGAAAAAGTGAGACTTATGTTAATTGTTGCTTCAATTGTTTAAAAAAAAATGTATGGAAATAGGCAGGTCATTACGATTGCAGAGTCAGAATAGCAAAACAAACATATTAAGTGTGTTAGTAAACACACTTAATATGTATATACCTAATATTTATGATGCCATGTCTAAATTTATGGAAAGGAATTCAGAAATCTCCTGCTCTGATATAACATAGTTATGTAACTGATCTCTTAATCTGTGGCATAGAACTATTTTAGTATTTTAAATCTCATGATTAGGGATTTATAGCCTCAAGTTTCTGGAAAGAAAGACATTCTCTTTTAAAAAGTAGTAATTAAGTATCAGTCACCCAGGAGGAAAAGGACAACCACAACTAAGACCTGAAAAGCATAAGCAAAATTGTTGCAATCATAATATGAGCAGTAAACTTGCCAAATATATGTACATATATATTTATATAGTTTAAAAATAAACATTTAAAAAATGTTCAGAAGGCAACACTTACCTTGTTCCTTCCAGTCAGTCCAAAGTGGCAATTTATTACTTGCTGGCAACTGAATACCCAGAGTAGAGGAAATCTGAGGACTGAAGGACTTGAACAACTTAAAAGAGAAAAATTTATTCTCCATTGGAAAAGAATGGCTCAACATGGATTTTTATTCATTGTGGTGCACATTTCAAGTTTTCTTACAAATTATTTTATATCTTGTTTCATGTTAATATTTTAAAAGTATGGTTTTGAAGATTGTAGGAAATGGAGTGCTGAAAGACATACAGTATTATATTACAGCAGAGTGCTTTTAAGAGCATTTCATGAAATCTGTCCCCAAGCGGCTTTGTGAGCTGCCTCTTGAAAGGAAGAAAAGCAAATTTAAAACATTTAAGGTTTTGCTGATTGTAGTCAAATGCCTATTCTGAAATTCATAGGAAATTGGAATTTTGTTTATAATTTAAAATCTTACACTTCAGCTCTAAGGTAGCATATGTCAATTATTGGACCAAGAATATTACGAAGAATTAAACTAAAGTTAGTGCTCACTGTTTTCTCTAATTAGATGACTGTTAACAGTGGATAAATTTGAAATTTAGAAGAAATAATTTTGTAATAATTATGGCTCTTATGTTTAACAAATAGTTTGGTATTGGTATATTTGCTTGCCCCAATACAAGAATGCCAAAAAAGAAAACAATGGGAGGAAAAATTATAGGCCATTTTTTAAAGTTTAAGATTTGTTGTTTTAAACCATAATCGTTCTCAGAATTTTTTTGGAATTTCTAATCTTTTTGCTCATTTAATTTGAGAATGAGAGCCATGATGTTTTGATTTATAAAGTCAAATCTAATGCAAAAGTGGGTAACACTAAATCCATAGAAAAATTTTCTATTAAATTTTATACATTTTTAAATAGCTAATTATGTCCTAATTGTATTTTGGGGATTGAACAGTAGCAAATACTGTAGGCTTACAGTTTTCATCTTTTTTTGTTGTTGTGTATACAAAAGTTTGTCTAACTACTTTTTGGTGTTTACGAAAACCATTTATTTGACAAGGTGCCTGTACCATTGTTGAATTTTCTTTAAATATGTTTTGACAATAGATTTGCTAATAAAAAGCTGAAAAAAAAATCTTAGCAATTTGCTAAAGGTACAGAATCACAGTTAGTATACTTTATCAGGTATCTTTTCTCCAATGTGCACTTAAAATTAGTGCTATCTGAGCAGAGATGAAACCTGACATAGTTAAGGGAAAAGAAAATCTAGCCCCCCTGACGCCACCCCCCAAATATATATTTAATTCATTTTCATGAGTAGTATGGCAGAAGGACACTTCAGAGGTTAATTTAGGCTTTGAATACTCATCTTCTAATATAAAGATGGAGCCATCTGGAAAATGTTAACCTTTGTTGCCATCTCATTGACAGAGTTAAGTAGACATGAAACAATGAAAATATAGAACAATTTTGATGCTTACAGTGAGATAAATATTAGAACATTACTGTTCCAATGATTTAGTGAGGATCTTGAAATAAATTCTGAAGTCTTCCAATTTTTACATTTAATGGAGGGGTTCCTGAGTTCTGTCACCTGTTTGTTTAAGTCTCTGGCTCTTATTTTGTGCATAAATGTTAAAATTTCCAAAAATGAAATGTTAGCTTTCTTTTTTCTACTTTTTATTATTAAATTTAATACAAAATATGACCTGCATAGTTAAGTATTTTGCATTATTCGCAGTAGGATGTCATTAGCCCTGCTCAAAGGGCAAATTTTAAAAATTCAATTTGGGTGAAAAATTTGCTAGTTTTACAGAAAGATTTGCTATCTTAAACTCAAGCTGGTTTTTCTATTTTCATGTAAATGACTGGGATGCTGTCTTATAAATCCTTCCAAGGTCATGTTTGTGAATAAACATTACATGAGAGCTTTCCTGTCATCTACACTATTTGTTGTCTGCAGCGTTGAACAAATTTTGAGTTCCTGAGTTGTAATCTATCCTCATATGGTCTATACAGTTTTGAATGTGTGCCACTACATACTGAGATGATAATGCTGTACAGTTTTAAATGGTAGCCATTTCTGTATGCAGTAGGCTGAAATATTTTGATGAACTGCTTAATTTTTGGATTTTATTTTTTAAGTTGTATAATTTATTTTCTTGCAAAATAAAAGTGTAATATAAAAGCTTTCACCTATCCAGAAAATGTTGATATTCTATTATAAAATAGTTTCTAAGAATTTAATTTAGGGCCAGCCCGTGGCTCACTCGGGAGAGTGTGGTGCTGATAACACCAAGGCCCCGGGTTCGGATCCCATATAGGGATGGCTGGTTCGCTCACTGGCTGAGCGTGGTGCTGACAACACCAAGTCAAGGGTTAAGATCCCCTTACTGGTCATCTTTAAAAAAAAAAAAAAAAAAGAATTTAATTTAATTTAATTTAAGTTTTTATAGTAGGTGAAATAGTCTCAGCCAGCCTCAGGAATCAGAAATATGAAAAGTAACCCACTTTTTTTTAGATTTCAAATTCTCATTCAAAATGAAAGCAGTCGAGAGTGTAGCTTTTCCACTAATGATAACATATAGCTGTCATGCCTTGAAGAGGTCAAAAATTTCAGATCTCAAAGTGATTAATACATTCATAAGTTTTGGGCCGGCCCGTGGCTCACTCGGGAGAGTGCGGTGCTGATAACACCAAGGCCACGGGTTCGGATCCCACATAGGGATGGCCGGTTCGCTCACTGGCTGAGTGTGGTGCTGACAACACCAAGTCAAGGGTTAAGATCCCCTTACCGGTCATCTTTTAAAAAAAAAAAAAATACATTCATAAGTTTAGAGCTGGCCAGTTAGCTCAGTTGGTTAGAGCACCACCTTGTAACACCAAAGTCAAGGGTATGGAACTTCATACCGGCCAGCCACACCTCCCCACCAAAAGAAAATTCATCAGTTTAGATAGGCCATATTATAACAAAATTCAAATTTTATATTGAATAACAATAAAAAATAAGTTATTTCACATTTTGGAAATATTTGAAAATTTGCAAAATACTTATTTCAAATCTAGGGATAGTTTAGTAACAAGGTTATTAAGATGGACAGATATGCCCAATAGCAATTAGTTACTGATAAAGTGAACAATTTAACAATCAGAAAATACTGACTAATGAAAACCTGAATTGTATATAGGGACCTAACTGCATAGAGAAACTAAAAGAAATTTAAAAGGCTCTTTTAAATTCAAAGACCATATGTTATTCATTTCTACTTGTATTAGTCACTAAATAAGTGTTTCTTGGAGAACTGGATGGACGAACACATTTGAGTTCATAATGACCCTAATCTCAACCTTGGACTTTCACTGGGATTGGTGGGAGAGGAGGTTGATTTGGAAATAAAGCTACAGAAAGTATGGTCTCAGTATAAAATTCACCTGAACCAAGAGACAAATTTACCATTAAACTTAAGCTTTTGGTCCCATTACTTGCACAGGCCCCTTCGAAGGCCCTGAGAGGGGCCTTAGGAATTTTGTATTTATAGTTTTGTATTACTTTTTTGTGTGTGTGTGTGACAGCTGGCCAGTACAGGGATTGAACCGTGGACCTTGGTGTTATTAGCACCATGCTCTCCCAAGTGAGCTAATTAGCCCCAATTTTGTATTATTTTTCTTAAAAAGGGACCCCAAAATATCAAAAATTGGATCCAGCCCCTACTACAACTGAGTGCAGAAAGAAACCTGTCTGGTATATAGTAGGACTGAATGTGAATTGAATGAATGAGAGCATGTGTGCCTGAGAACAGAGTAGGGTTCAATATTTTTAGTTTTAAATGAGGAGACTTTATTTGCAATTCCCCATTCTAGATTATACAATCAAATATGGACTTTGTCTTTTTTTTTTTTTTTTTTTTTTGTGACCGGCTGCACCGCACTCAGTGAGTGCACCGGCCATCTCTATATAGGATCCGAACCCGTGGCCAGAGCGCTGCTGCGCTCCCAGCGCTGCACTCTCCCGAGTGCGCCACGGGGTCAGCCCCAAATATGGACTTTGTATGTCACTGAACTCCTGTTTTGATCAATGGTCAATCTGCAGCAGGGGACTTAGGCTATTGAGAAGTTCCAGACTTCTATGAATATCTGATTAAAGCAAAAGACATGCATATAAAGATGTAAACAATTCTGTGTTCACACACCCAAGGTTAAAAATCTATTATTCCCCACACCACATTATTGATTCTACTTCTGTATTAGTTTTAGAATCTGACCTTTGTTTAGCTCTACTTCAACTGTGTAAACTCTGTGAATAAGAACACTTCATAGTATGCTAATACCATCTGAGGTAGGTAAGGATACACCTTGAGTAGCTGCTGGGTTGCTTCTTGGCCTACATTTTTGAAGCAAACTATCTTGAGTAGAGTGGTAAGTATTCAATAAGATTGTTTTAAATCTTTGGCATTTTTGGACCATTGGCCTATCCTTTATTTTTCTCTTAATTGAGCATATACCTCAGTGCCTGAGTCCCAGGACACCAGAACATGTAAATCAGATCTTTCCCTTTAGCCTGTAGCCGAGAGATCACTCCAAATCTAAAGCATAAAAGCAGGGAAAGGATTTTCATCATTCTTTAATTCCCCACTTTCTAGTGCACTAGATCCTTGCTCAGTTAGGGGCCCATTATTTGTGAAATTAAATTGAGAGGCTTGGGAACCACTGTTGACCATCCTCTAAAGGTAGAGGAACATGTAACAAGCTCAAAAGCATTCTCTGGACAAGTAGGACTTCTGTCTTATACTTATTAAGAACTTCCAGGGCCAGCCCGTGGCTCACTTGGGAGAGTGTGGTGCTGATAACACTAAGGCCATGGGTTCGGATCCCATATAGGGATGGCCGGTTGCTCACTGGGTGAGTGTGGTGCTAACAATACCAAGTCAAGGGTTAAGTTCCCCTTACCGGTCATCTTTAAAAAAAAAAAAAAAAACTTTCTTGCATCTCTTTGTTCTAGATCCAGAGAAATCATATGAAAGTTATTTTGGGAACACTCTACTATTGTGCATCTTCCTATTTATATTGTAATCATTTTTTTTCCCTCAGATACATGGGGTACAAATATTGCCATATACCTGCTACAGAAGCTCTGTTGAGACCTATACTTCTTAGATTTCAATGAAGATGTTTTATGGGGCATTGTATTCGCCTGTTTCTGTTGCTTATAACAAAATATACGGAACTGGGTATTTTAGAAAGAAAATAAAATTTATTTGCTCACAGTTTCAGAGGCTAGGAAGTCCAAAGTCCAGGGAACACCTCTGGTGAGAGTCTTGGTGGTGATGACAGTGACCTAGTAGTCTCACATTGCAAGACAGTGGAAGCAGAGAGAGAGAGAGAGACTCTTTGTGCTCCCCTTTTAAAGCCCTCCAAACAACACCCGTGACTACCATTTTTAATCCATTCACTATGGCACGATCCTAACACTCTAATCACTTCTTCAAGGCTTTTCAGTTACCGTAATAGGATTTCCCACCCTCAACAGTTACAGCAAGGATTAAGATTCAGTGAGGTGTGTGTGTGGGGGGGGGGGCATCCATCCAGTCTACAGCAGGCATAAACTAGAAAACCTAAGGAAATGGCATATGCAATTTGACCTAGGATGAGTATGTTAGTTTCCTAGGGCTGCTGTAACAAAGTACCACAAACTGGGTGGCTTTAAACACAAATTTATTGTTGGCTGAGGGAGAATCAGTTCCCTGCCTCTCTCCTTGCTTCTGGTAATTACTGGAAATCCTTGGTGTTCTTTGGTTTGTAGGTGCATCACTCTAGTCCCTGCCTCCGTCTCCACATGGCAATCTCCCCTGAGTGTGTGTATCTTTCTGTGTGTCCTCTCTTGTTTTAAGAACACCAGTCATTAGATTTGAGCAAACCCAAATGCAGTATGATCTTATCTTTACTTGATTACATCTCCAAAGACCCTGTTTCCAAATAATGTCACATTCATAGGTACCAGGAGTTAGGACTTAAACATATCTTTTGGGGTGGACACTATTCAGCCTAGTTCAATGAGTTATTCCAATAGTCTAACTTTGATAGAAGTTGCTTGTTATAGAAGAACTTAATTAAAAGTGAATATCAAATATCTTTGTTGTAGTATGAATCTAATATCCACACATTTTCTTAATTTCTCTTAAACATTTTAAATTTTCCCATTTGTTCCCTGCTGAGAAAATATTGTTCTCATATTTTTTTTTTTTAAAAGATGACCGGTAAGGGGATCTTAACCCTTGACTTGGTGTTGTCAGCACCACGCTCACCCAGTGAGCGAACCGGCCATCCCTATATGGGATCCGAACCCGGGGTCTTGGTGTTATCAGCACCGCACTCTCCCGAGTGAGCCACGGGCCGGCCCTTGTTCTCATATTTTTAAAACTAACTTCTAGAAGTAGGGGCTTATGGGCATTTACAGAGAAGAAGAGATCCGTATTTTATCATGACTCCTAGTATATGTTGCAAGACATATAATTTTGCCACTAGATAGAAGTATTGGCTAGATCACCTTGACAAATGTCACCTTAGAATATAAGATGAACACTTTTTGAAAGATGTAGCTCTTTATTAATAAATCTGTGTCCAGGCACTATATTACCTACTATGGCAGGAATTATAATCCAAAGCCACAAATTCAGGTATGCAAAAATTTTTGTTTAATTCTCTTTTAATTGGACCTAATTTTTTTTTTTTTTTTTTTGACATCTAGCAAGTATGGGGATCCGAACCCTTGACCTTGGTGTTAAAAGGGTGTGCTCTACCAACTGAACTAACTGCCAGCCCAGGACTTAACTTTTATTCCAATACTTCATTTCTATTTCACAGAAGAAATGTTAATCTAGTCACTTTCACCTACACTCAGTCAAATTCAGTTATCTTCTCATAAAATTTAGGTTTAAGGTCCGTCCTTTTCAGGATTACTTTCCTTCCTGGGCGTTCGTATCATCCTGGTTTGCTCAGACATAGGCTTGGGAGGCATTTCCACATTGACTTGTTCAGGGGGCCCAACTTCCTAAGTGTGGGGCCCCTTGCCAATTCCAGCTTGGCTAATTTCTTAACTTTTTTGTTTTTAGGTGGTTCAATTCTGCATTTATTGTGTATTTTAAGTTTTCCAATTATTATTATTTTTTTTTTTCTAAAAGATGACCGGTAAGGGGATCTCAACCCTTGGCTTGGTGTTGTCAGCACCACACTCACCCAGTGAGCAAACCGGCCATCCCTATATGGGATCCGAACCCGCGGCCTTGGTGTTATCAGCACCGCACTCTACCGAGTGAGCCACGGGCCGGCCCCAAGTTTTCCAATTATTAAATAATATTTGTTCTATTGATTAGCTGGAAAGAGGCAATTTTCTTAAACCTGGTTTTGAAAGTTAGATTCCGAATTGGGATGTCAGATTTCAAAGTTAGACATGGAAGAGAGATGTAGAGGCACCAATCTGTGTGGGGGTGGCAAGTTGTAAAGCCACGTGAGTTTTCCAGATTTTTTTTTCTCTTTTTTTGGTGGCTGGCATACAATGACAAGAAGGAAGAAAGCATAATAAGCACATTACATCCCTTCTTGCTTGCTAGTTATTTTCTCAACACTACTTGCAATATCTCCAGATCAGGGTCAAGCAAACTATACCTGTGGGCCAAATTTGGACTGTTGCTTATTTTTGTAGATAAAAGTTTACTAGAATACAGCCATACCTATTGGTTTATATAATGTCTATGCTTCCCAACCCCCACTCCACCCCCACCTCCACCCTCACCACCCCTGCTCCCGCTTTTAGCAAGCAGAAGATACTGAATGTCTATGCTTCTGACTTAGACCATCTGGCATGAGAAAGTTAAAATATTGCCTGTCTGACAATTTACAGAAAAAAATAAGCCCTGATCTAGTTGGCAGGCTCCTTGAACACAGGTCATATGTCTTACTTGTAATTTTTTTTTTTCTTTTGGCAGTACCTAGCATTGTTGGGTTTATAGTAGAAGCTCAGAAAATGTTCGTCAAGTAGATATTTGAAATGTAGACCAACAACTCTAATTTCTGTACTCTTAACTAACAGCTATAAGAAAATCACTCATTCAACTTTTGGGGGCTTTTTGAGTCACAGGGACATTCTGTGAGTCTGCCTTAGGCCCCTCATATCCAAACACCTTAAGCAAGTCATCTCAAACTTCTATTTAATCTCAGTGCTCATGTGGGCTACCTTTTCAGACAAGTTGGCTTGAATCAGGGAACTCAGCTCTATTGTCGTAACACAATTTATTGGGGGGGGTGGGAGGAGTTGATTCAGTTGTCACACTCCCATGTGCCAGGGCTGCAGGAGTCAGGGCTCGGAGACAAACAAGTCTCCAGTTTAAGGGACACACACACATGGTTAATCCTCTTCATTCCTCGCCAGCTCTAGCCTTTCTCCCCTAAACTCTACTTAACCAGTACTGGGTGGTGGTAGGAAAAATGGATTCTCATATCTTTTGTGTCTTTCACCTAAATTGTGTCTTTAGAAGAGTAAGAAAAGCAATTTGTTATGGTTTGGCTTCCCCTCAGGGTGACTATGGCTTCACCCTGGGTGTGAATGGGGGACAGTCATAGACAAAATTCTTTCCACATCTACTCCTCCTCCTCCACCTAAGTGCAGGTGTTCTCCAAGTTTATCTACAGATACCCTCTTTGCTGGGGATCTCATCCACTTAATGCTTTCAACTATCACCTCTCTGCCCTAACAACCAAGTCTATGCTTTAATCCTGAAAATTTTTTTTGAGAAATGTAAATAAAGATCAGAATTAGTTTTCATTTATTTAGGGATCTAAAATGTCCAAAGTGTGGACCACATACGGTTATTCTAGATGCTATGGATTTCCCTGTTTTCTGTTAAAATTCATGAATTTTCAAAGTCCTAGATTTTTAGAAAGGAAAAAAAAACTAAAAAAAAAAGAAGAAAAAAATGAAACAAAATAATAAAAAACAAAACGAAGGCAATGTCCTAGATTCTTAAATGAAAAAAAAGTTTGGTTTTTTTTTTTTTTTTTTTTGGCAGCTGGCCTGTATGGGGATCCAACACTTTGATTTTTTTTTTAAAAGATGACCGGTAAGGGGATCTTAACCCTTGACTTGGTGTTGTCAGCACCACGCTCAGCCAGTGAGCAACCGGCCATCCCTATATGGGATCCGAACCCGTGGCCTTGGTGTTATCAGCACCACACTCTCCCGAGTGAGCCACGGGCCGGCCCAGGATCCAACACTTTGACCTTTGTGATATTAGCACCACATTTTACCAAGTGAGCTAACTGGCCAGCCCTTAAATAAAATTTCTAACTACATTTTTGCCCACTGCTCATATTGGTGATAAATCTGTTCTTAGTTTTTTGAAGTTCAGTTTTGAAGAGTAGCTTGCCTGCAGTAGCTCTGGAAATAAATTCACTGTCCTTCTCCCCCAAATTCCCCTAAATCTCTCTGAACTTCTCTAGCTGTCCTGTCCAACACAGTGGCAATATTTCCTGATGGTGCCCTTTATGGAAGAATTGTCCAATCAGAGCCAAACCCTGTATTCCTAAAGCAGGAGGTCTCTGTAGTTAAGAGCCATTAAATAAAATTATAGAAGGCTATTATTTTGGAATATAAGCTCCTCGTTGGGAAAATAGAATAATCAGTCCTCCTCGCCTGCCTGTCTGGTTGGGGGTGGTGCAGCACATTCTTTGTAAATATGTTGGATGTGGGTGGAGTTAGTGCACATGCACAGCACTGCAACTTGGCTAGTATCTGCCTCAGGTGTCCGCCCTGCGTGGCCATGCTCTCAAACCTACAGCTCCAAGGACCTTTTTTGCTGGTTACCTAACTCATAGACCTGTGTGTGAGGGGTCTGGTAACCAAGCCTGGCATATGAGGGGCCTGGGGACCCAGCCTGGCATGCGAAAGGTTTGTGACCCAGTCTGTGAATGGGCTTGAGGGGTCTGTGAGCTCCAGACCCAGCCCTAGGTCAACAGTTGGCCCAGTTGGCAGGATTATGGGCGGGTAAAAGAGTTCGACACTCCTGCTCTATGCCCCAGAAGACCAGACTAAAAATCAAAATGGAGTCACCCCTGCCAAGTTCCATGTCACCAAACCTAAATTAAGTTGTGGTCTGATCTTCAGAGAAATCAGGAGAGAGAGATAACAGCCAATTTCCCAAACAGGCCAGTTTCAGTCTTCAACAGGTATGATAATTAAGTTCCCTCTGTTTTAATCCTCACACAAAAAAGATAGCCTGAAATTACCTGATGTTAAACAAACAGTTATTTTTCTTTGTTCTGTCTCTCTGTCCCCACCTTAAACAAGTAAAGTAACTTTGAAATGAGCAATCTGCTTTTTTTGGGGTGGCTGACTGGCAAGGGGAACCAAACTCTTGACCTTGGTGTTACAAGTGAGTGCTCTAACCAACTGAGCTAACCAACCAGCCCACTGTTTCTGTTTTCTTTAGCCTCTTCTGTCTATAAAACCAACCTCCTCTGCTCAGCTCATTGAACACTCCTATTTTATGGAATGACATGTTGCCTGAGTCGAGAATCACAATAAAGCCAATTGAGAGCCTTAAATTTGCTGTAATTTTGTCCTTTGACAGAGCCTAGACAAGACTGCCTTGGTTCGAACTGTAGCTATCACTAACTACTAGCTCTGCACCCTTGGACAAACTTCTCTGAGTTTTTTCATCTGTAAAATGTGGATAATGATACTCTGATTCAGTGCATTTATGTGAGGATTAAAAAAAAACTGTGAAAGAACTGGCCCATTTTAAGAACTGCATAAGTAGCTATTATAACTAGGCGTCTTTTACTGTTTGATCCCCTAGTCTAGTTAGCAGCCTTGGCCTCTCACAACTGGTAATCTCTATTTATTAGGCCAGACTAGCTGTTTAATTTTCTGAGTTATTTCTTTAAAAATTCAACTCAAAAATTTAACTGAGACTTTATTTTTTTTTTTAATTTTTTTTTTAAAGATGACCGGTAAGGGGATCTTAACCCTTGACTTGGTGTTGTCAGCACCACGCTCACCCAGTGAGCTAACCGGCCATCCCTATATGGGATCCGAACCCGGGGCCTTGGTGTTATCAGCACTGCACTCTCCCGAGTGAGCCACCGGGCCGGCCCCTTTAACTGAGACTTTAGAACCATTATACATTTCACACATATACACACAAAGCTTAAACACTGATATACATTGTAACGACTTTCTTTCAATAGCTATTTTAAGCAGTACAGGTATGGAAATATTTGTGCTTGGTCTAGGGTAGGGTCAGCAAGAGAGGAGAGGGTGTGAGTGTGACATTCAGAGGAAGGAGGTAGGGCCGGCCTGTGGCTCACTTGGGAGAGTGCGGTGCTGATAACACCAAGGCCATGGCTTAGATCCCATATAGGGATGGCCAGTTAGCTCACTGGGTGAGCGTGGTGCTGACAACACCCAGTCAAGGGTTAAGATCGCCTTACCGGTCATCTTTAGAAAAATAAAATAAAATAAAAAATGAAAAAATTTTTAAAAAGAGGAAGGAGGTAGGAATTGGTCTACTGAATATAGAGATTATCGTGGGTGTAGGAATCACAGAGTACTTTAAGGGACCAACCTGGGATGACTAGGAAATTAAAGATAGGGTGTTGTATTTATCTATTGTTATGTAAAAAAATTACCCTGAAACATAGTGGCTTAAAACAACAATAACCATTTATTTTATCTCTTTGTTTCTGTGGATAATGAATTCAGACAGAACATAGTAGTGACAGCTTTCTGCTCCATGATATCTGGAGTCTCAGCTGGAAGGGTTGAAGGCTGGGGACAGGAATCATCTGAGGACTCAGCCTGGGAAGTTACATAATATCACTTTTGCCATACTCCATTGGTCCTGGCAGTCAGCATGCCCTGCCCAGATTCAAGAAGAGAGAAAACGGACTCTGCCTCTGGTGGGAAGAGTGAGGTCAGTCACATTGAAAGAAGAGCTTGTGGGGTGGGAGAACTACAAGTGTGGCCATCTTTTAAAAATCAGTCTCCCATAGCTGCTAACAAAACAAGAACATGTTAAAACGTAATAAGGGTTGGGCCGGCCCGTGGCTCACTCGGGAGAGTGTGGTGCTGATAACACCAAGGCCCCGGGTTCGGATCCCACATAGGGATGGCCGGTTTGCTCACTGGGTGAGTGTGGTGCTGACAACACCAAGTCAAGGGTTAAGATCCCCTTACCGGTCACCTTTTAAAAAAAAAAAACGTAATAAGGGTAGAGATTCTACTCTCATGAGGAAAAACATGGCTTTGGCTCGGGGCACACTGAGTTGAAGTGTTTAATTTGAATGTTGTCACTCCTTTTGTCTTTTATATGACTACTAATATAAAGGAAAAGCATGTTACAAAGCCACGAAGATTTGATGTTCCCAGCTAAAGGTCCATAGGTAATGAGGTCTGGCCACTTAATTCAGTTTGTTAGAGCACGGTGCTGATCACACCTGGGTCCGGCGTTCAATCCCTGTGTTACTGAACTGAGAGGGGCTCATCGTCTGCTGTCCAAATATCTAGGAAATCTCTCACGCCAGAGTTGAAACTATGGCAAGTTTTACTTATAAACATTTATACCATTGACATTTTCCTAATTTACTCATTTTTAACAAATATATATATATATATGTAAATTGTTTATAGTAAACAAAGCTAGTCATTTAACTTATTATTATTATTATTAAGTAAAAGCAAGCTAAACCTTTATCGACTAGTTTTAACTAAGATCTTAGAGATATTGGACATAGGTACTGTGGATACATATGTCTCCAGGACTCACCTTGGTCTCCTGTCTAGACCCTGGAATTTTGAGGCTCAGAACGAAAGACATAAGCTTACAGCAAGATGTGTGCAAAACTCTGTGGGAAGCCCAGTAGCCAGTCTTCATAGCTTTAGTTCATAAAAAAAGTAAGCATAAAAAAATCTCACAAAAGGGCCGGCCCGGTGGCGCACTTGGTAGAGTGCGGCGCTTGGGAGTGCGGCGGCGCTCCCGCTGAGGGTTCGGATCCCATATAGAGACCGGTCCGCTCACTGGTTGAGCGCGGTGCGGGCGTGACACCGAGGGTTACGATCCTGTTGCCGGTTGCGGTACGGGCGCGACACAGAGGGTTGCGATCCCGTTACCGGTCACAAAAAAAAGACAAAAGGAAAAAATCTCACAAAAGCAACAATTTTATGACTTTAAAACATCAGAGAGAGTATAAATCTTTTTTTTTTTTTTTTTTTTTTAAAGATGGCCAGTAAGGAGATCTTAACCCTTGACTTGGTGTTGTCAGCACCACGCTCACTCAGTGAGCCAACCGGCCATCCCTATATGGGATCCGAACCCATGGCCTTGGCGTTATCAGAACCGCACTCACCTGAGTGAGCCACGGGCTAGCCCCAATCTATTTTGACCAACATACGAATGTAGGCAAAGATGTCTAAATTAAATTTAGAAAACATTTTTTATTTTATTTTACCAATAATCCTAAATGCTAGCTTTATTTACCAAAGATTATGCATGTATCATTTATAAGCCAATGTGGTACTATGTGGACAATATACAGATGTGTATAAGCATAACATACATGTAGACACAACATACAGCTTACATATGTATAAACGCATATACATAGAAACATAGAAATAAAGATCTTATAGTTTTAATTTAAAATCTTAGTTTTGAGACAGATTTAATATAAAATTCATTAGTTAAAAAACAGTTGGTGGGCTGGCCAGTTAGCTCAGTTGGTTAGAACACATCCTTATAACACCAAGGTCATGGGTTCAGGTCCCTGAATCAGCCAGCTGCCACAAAAACAAACAAAACTAAACAAAAACAACAGATGGATTTAAATTGAGTCTCTATAGAAGGAACAGGTTAAAGCTTATCTGTCCCATGTGACAGAAGCTCTGCCTAAAGCCAGGTAGCAGATTTATATATATATATATTTTTGTGACTGGTAAGGGGATCATAACCCTTGGCTTAGTGTCACCGGCACTGCGCTCAGCCAGTGAGCGCACTGGCCATCCCTATATAGGTTCTGAACCCGCGGCCTCGGTGCTCGGGCGCCGCTGTGCTCCCAGCGCTGCCCTCTCCCGAGTGAGCCACAGGGCCAGCCCAGCAGATTTATATTTTAAAGTACAGGGAAAGAATGTAAGTTTTTCCAAGGAGTTTGGGTGTGAGCGGCTTTGAAATCCTGCTCATGGTGTCATAACCATGGGTGCCAAGGGAAAACTTTCTCCTCGCTGCTGAGAAAATCACTGACAAACTTAGGTTGATACGAAGAAAAGCATAAATTACGTTTTTTAAAAATAGGTTCAGGGCCGGCCCGTGGCTCACTCGGTAGAGTGCGGTGCTGATAACACCAAGGCCACAGGTTCGGTTTAAAAAAAAAAAAAAAAATAGGTTCACTCTGGTACAAAATACACAAGCACGGAAGCCTGGGCATATGGCATATGGGACTTCATTCTGTTACTTTTTTTTTTTTTTGCAGCTGGCCAGTACAGGGATTGAACCCTAGACTTTGATGTTATCAGTATCATGCTCTAACCAACTGAGTTAACCAACTGCCCCTTACCTTATTTTTTACGAATCAGCTCCAATGGCAAAATGATGTTATAATTTAAAGAGCCATTTTTGGCCATTTTTCTTGGTCTCTCAACAAGTATGGGGGCCAAGCAGTGTTGCAATAATAGGTCATTTTCTTCTTCTTCATGGGCTCATAGCTGAATTTAGCCCAGTACTGCAGAACATAGCCAAGAGGGCTGCATGGTGGGATTGAGCTCCTAGTCCCTGTTCTGAACAAAATTTTGAACCAGTTTCTTTTTCTTTTTTTTTTTTTTTAAAAAAGATGACCGGTAAGGGGATCTTAACCCTTGACTTGGTGTTGTCAGCACCACACTCAGCCAGTGAGCGAACCGGCCATCCCCATGTGGGATCCAAACCCGGGGCCTTGGCGTTATTAGCACCGCACTCGACCGAGTGAGCCACGGGCCAGCCCCTTGAACCAGTTTCTGTAGCTCCTGAGACAACTCATAAACAGAGAAATAAGACAAAAGGCCTGTGACCAGTGTCTCTATCTGGACCCTGAATATTGTTACTTTTTTTTTTTTTTTCTAAAAGATGACTGGTAAGAGGATCTTAACCCTTGACTTGGTGTTGTCAGCACCACACTCTCCCAAGTGAGCCACGAGCCGACCCTGATGTTATTCCCTTAATGGGGGCATCCTGTTGAGACTTGAACTCGTCCTGGGCTGCACCAGATGCCTATTATCCACTCAAGGTGGAGAGGGTTGACCTCAGGCTGGTGGCTCAGTCTGGTCAAGATTGAATGAACAGCTACCAGGTGTAAGGCCTATCAAGCTTCTGCTGGTAACTCCTTCAAGGCATGCTGGACAAACACGGAACGAACAAAAGAATCAGAAAACCAAAACCAAGACAGTCTTACTGGGTTGATTCTCACTGCCCCCCAAATAAGGGAAAAAGTAAGTCCTTTGTACCAAAAGCAAAAGCTTATAGCAGAAAGAACTAGGTTCTTGGTGTCATCGTACCAGGCTGTCACTTACCAAGGCACCTTCCCAGTCCAAAGCCAACTGCAAAGTTTGGGAGGATGGGGGGCATTTGGCCTCAGCACCCAGTCAGCTGGGGAAGGTCTAAAACCCGTCTCCAAGCAAAATGGTCTCCAGCAGCTGCTAAGGTGGTATCTGGGAATCTGCAGTTGGCTGGGAATCTGAGGCGCCATGGGCGAAACACCCATGAGAGCATGTGTCCCCATATGGGCCACCAAATTTGTTACCAAACTGAGAGGGGTCCGTCATCCACTGCCCAAATATCTAAGAAATCTCTCACGCCCAAAGTTTTCAGTGTTAAAGATGAGCATTTATTTGAATGCCATTCAAAGGAGCCTGTGGTAGCCAAAAGAGCTTTTAAGACTCTGTATTCCCTCATAGCTTAGAATCACAAGCATTTATAGAGAAAAATCATGAGTGAGGGTACCCAAGAGTCACATGTGAATCTGATTGGTGGGCGGTGAGGTCAGTGTAATTATTTCTGGCACCTGGATTGGTATTTTCTATGGTGTCTTACGGTCCAGGGTGTGTGCATTTCAGAGTAGGCTCACAGTAGTTGTTATCTGCAGAGACGACTCATTACAGAATGTTATCCTAAGCCATAAGGCATTTATTTAAGGAACAAACATTCTGACCTCCAGATGAAGTCTTAGCCTAAGGAAGTTTGTTTAATCGATGCTATTCATCTTATTATTGCTACTCCTAGAAATCCAGCCTGCCCTGCCAGGTCGGTCAAGCCACTTTTTCTTAAGCTATTCCCCTTCTCCCCGCCCCCCGCCCCTCTGGGGTCAGGCGGGTAGCTAGGAGAGATCAGGGTTAGTTCCCCGCTTTGACCTGTATCTGCCACCTGTCAAAAAACAAAACAAAAAGTAATGGGTTCCCAAACATGAGAATGATCATAGCTAACATTTATACTGTTCTCTGGGAAAAGGTATAGGAAAGCAATATGAATATAATGATATCAGTTCAGCTCTACCACGTTCTGTGCAATCCTGGAAAAAAGAAGTTGACTTCTTTGTATCTCAGTTACCTCAATAGTTGAATGGTGGATAATAGCAGCATTGAATTAACGGGGGGTTTTGTGAAGATTAATATCCTTACTAATTGTTCATTAATGTCTAGCTATTAATATGTATTCTATTCCTGTTCTTCCTCCTTCACTGGAAAACAAGTGCAAAATTATCTCGTCATAAATTAAAAGCTAATTGGATTTCTTCAAAATATTTTCATGAGTTTCCTTTGTACTGGGCGGGTATAACTGAGAGAAGCAGGCTCTGCTTACACATAAACCACTGGCCTCCGAAGGTTAGAAGTCGTGGAAACGGGAACAGCGCGTCAGGTGCTGACTAGCCCAGGTGCCAGGCCTGACGTCACGTCCGCCTCCCTCAGCCCCGCCCCAGCGCCAGGCCCCGCCCGCCGTGGCTGCCGGCCAAGCGCCGCCGACCGGAAAGAGGGGGGCGGGACAGGGGGCGGGGCCTGCTCCCGGCCGCTGGACAGGAGGACGCAGAGGTGGGTGGGGCGCTGCTGCGGGGCGTCTCCGCCCTTGAAGCCACCTCTCCGCCCTCTGCGACCATGGCTGTGCTGGCGGCGCTTGTGCGCGGCAGCGCCCGCGGGCGCAGCCCCCTGCTTCGGGGGCTGATGCAGGTGAGCGGGTCTCGTCCCCCCGGGTGGGCCCTGTCCCCACCATGCTGGGACCCGGCTTTGGATGGGCCGGTTCCCCCTGTCTCGGAAGGTTCTACCTCCGCGGTTCCTGCCGGCGGTCTTGCGGCCTGGGCGCAGCCTTAAACGTAGGCCCCAAGAGGGCCACCGACGGGACTCCCCCTCGAAGAGCTCCATAGGGCCCCGACAGCGCGCAGTGACTGGCTTATGTTCACAAAGCGCGTTTCTGTGACCAGCCTCTCCGCCTAGTCACCGTAATTGCTGTGAGTCGTGCGCCGGAAGGGGCACACATTTGGACAGGTGGGAAGGCCCGGGACTGCCTCGCCCGGCCTGACCGCTAGACTGGAGAGATACGCCTCTTTGCAGCAGATACAATTGTTTCCGAGATTTTCTTTAAAACATGTTTGTGAGGGGGCCGGCCAGTGGCGCACTGCTACAGTGCGCCGCTTGGGAGCGCGGCGGCGCTCCCGCCGAGGGTTCGGATCCCACATACAGACCGGTTCCCGCTCACTGGCTGAGCGAGGTGCGGGAGCAACACCGAGGGTTGCGGTCCCGTTGCGGGTCCCGGTCCGGTACGGGCGCGACACTGAGGGTTGCGATCCGTTGCCGGACACGAAAAAAGACAAAAAGGAAAAAAAAAAAAAAACATGTTTGTGAGAATAATTGTTAAGAGAGAGGTTTGCTTTTTTTCCTCTTTTTTTTCATGCAGTAGGTAAACATTGGGCATACAAGGGGTGAGGCCTTATGTGATTAACAAAAAGATGTTCCTACCCTGGAGCAATTTGAAACTTAACAGGGGGGCCGGTGGCTCACTTGGGAGAGTGTGGTGCTGATAACACCATGGCCACGGGTTCGGATCCCATGTAGGGATGGCCGGTTAGCTCACTGGGTGAGCGTGGTGCTGACAACACCAAGTCAAGGGTTAAGATCTCCTTACCGGTCATCTTTTAAAAAAAAAAAAAAGAAACTTAACAGGGACAATAAATGGCTACTCAGATAGTACAAGAAATAAATGAGGGCGTACAGAGGGGTATTTGGGGAATACAGTAGAGGCAGAGCCTTGAAAGAACTTACTTTCCGTAAGTCAAGCAAGGGAACTTGCACCCCAGATGTAGTGTCTGGCAAAAGCCTCAGTAATGGGTAGGGAACTTCTGGGCGTGGCTGGTGAAATTTGAGTTTAGTTTGGGCGGGGTAATAAACTTTGAAATTCAATTACGTTGTAACAGCTTGGATTTGACCCAGGTCAATGGGGATATTTTTGTTTTTGTTGTAATCGTAGGTCATGTAGAGTTAGAGTGGAGAAAAGACTAATGTCTGTCTGGGTGTAGAATAACATAACTTGAATTAGGGTTCTGGCAATAGGAGCTGAAAGGAAGCAGCATTATGCAAAAAACTGAAAAAATAAGTGTAGGACTGAGCTATGGAGTGAGGGTGGGGAGACGAAGAGTCTAAAATTAATCCTGGGTGGCTGAGATAATAGAAAATCCAGAAAGAGTAGGTTTCTGGGAAAGTAGGTTTCATTGTTTCATGGAATGACTTGAGAAATCACAAAAATATAATTAGGTTAACTTGAGTTTCAACCAATGTTGACTGGGTACACTAGGTACTGTAGGTATGTAAAAAAACAAGTGCAGAACCTTCTTAATTTATGATTTAATTAGGATCTGACAGTCAAACACAAATGTTCCTGATGAAAAAAGTGAACCTGTAGGTTAGGTAGTGTACTATATGGGGTATTTATTTTATTGAACTCTAAGAATCAGTTGTATTGGATGTTACTTGAATTAAGTGGTCATTTATTGAACCGTGGAAATCTTTTTAGCAGGATTTTCAATTTTCTGTGCCGTTTTGTGGAATGGAATTTAACCTGTCACCCATTACATTGGCTCTTTCCCCTTTGCTTTCAAATATGCACGAGTCCAACCTGTGGTCAGCACACCATATGGACTTTATCGCTGTTCGCTGTCTTTCTAGTTATAGTTGCTTTTCTCTCTGGTCAAAGAACTAGTAGTCTCTGCTCATCATCTCCCATTTATTCTACATCCATTTCTCTTTGACTCTCTGCAGTTAAATTTCTGTGCCACTCAGCTGAAAAATACCAGTAATGTCCTTTCTGTGTTTTTTCCTTTTTCTTGACCTTTATATACTATTTGACACTATTAACTACCCAATCCTTGAAAATCCCATTTTGTATTAGGTTTTTTTTTTTTTCCTTTTTGTCTTTTTTACTGACCGGCAATGGGATCACAACCCTCGGTGTTGCACCCGCACCACGCTCAGCCAGTGAGCGGGAACCGGTCACCACATGGGATCCGAACCCTCGGCGGAAGCGCCGCCGCCGCCGCACTCCCAAGTGGCGCACTCTCCAGTGCGCCACCGGGCCGGCCCTGTATTAGGTTTTTTTAAAGATGACCGGTAAGGGGATCTTAACCCTTGACTTGGTGTTGTCAGCACCACGCTCTCCCAAGTGAGCTAACCGGCCATCCCTATACAGGGATCTGAACCCGTGGCCTTGGTATTATCAGCACCATACTCTCCCAAGTGACCCACAGGCTGGTCCTCGATGTCAACAATTTGTGAACAGTGTCAAAATTTATAAGATACCAGAGTGGGTATGAAAGATTTTTTTATTTTTGTTTTTTTTGGCAGTTGGCTGTTATAGGGATCTGGACCTTGGACCTTGGTGTTACAACACTGCCCTCTAACCAATTGACCTAACTGGCTGGCCCTAAGATTTTAACAAAGGAGTCATATAAATTAAAGGAATTCATAAAATAAACATATATATAAAATGAAAGGTGTTGATTGAAATTAGCATAATTATTTAATACTTGGAGACATTCATAAAGACATGAAGAAATATATATTTGGGATATCATGGGGTGTTTTTTTTTTTTTTTTTTAAAGATGACCGGTAAGGGGATCTTAACCCTTGACTTGGTGTTGTCAGCACCACGCTCACTGTCCCTATATGGGATCCGAACCCATGGCCTTGGTGTTATCAGCACCACACTCTCCCAAGTGAGCCACAGGCCGGCCCGGGATATCATGCTTTTATGTAAGGGAACTTGCATTCTTTATACAGAAAATATATACAAAAAGTATTTTGAGTACTAACTACTAAGCCCTCTATCCTAAGAAGTTGAAAAGTTTAAAAATGATTTAATCACTTTTCAGTCATATCCTCAACAATGGCTTATTTTCTAATTCATTTGACTGCTTTTTACAGTTATTTTGATATGTAGATGTTACCTGTGAATTTTTATTGTGTCTCCTATGGTTCCACATATACTTACAAAGGAATAATAAACAATTACTGTCATTTTTACAGGCTTTATCAGTGAACAGTCATAAGCAATTAATTAATGACTAAAAATGCAGTATTTTGGAAAGAGCTGTTGCCCCAAGTTCCTAAAGTTTATTACTATTTTTAATAAAATATATGATATTTCTAATAGCGTAGAGGCTCTGGAGTCAGACTGCCTGGATTTGAAGTCCCAGCTCTGCCCTTTCCTGGCTGTGTGATGTTTGGCAGGCTGCTTGACCTGCCTGTGCTTCAGTTTCTTCATGTGTGAGATGAGAGCACCCGCTGGCTGGCTCTACTCTAATACATATTCCATACCCATTTTTTTTTTTTTTTAAAGATGACCAGTAAGGGGATCTTAACCCTTGACTTGGTGTTGTCAGCACCACGCTCAGCCAGTGAGCGAACCGGCCATCCCTATATGGGATCCGAACCCGGGGCCTTGGTGTTATCAGCACCGCACTCTCCCGAGTGAGCCACGGGCTGGCCCCTTCTTTCTATTCTTACTAAGTGCCAGTTTTGTTCTAAGTGCCAGCCTTTGTCCCAGGTTGTTCCCCACACCTCAAATGTTCTTTTCTTAGATCTTCCCAATACTGGCTCTTTAATTTATGTTTCTCAGCTCTGTTGACATCTTCAGAGACTTTTTTGACCATCCCATGTAAAGTAGGCCCTTAGTTACTCTCAGACTCATCCCATGTTTCTGGTTTCATAAAGGTTTTACTCTAGCTGAAATTTTCTCAGAGTTGCTAGTAAGAGTCAGACTTTGTTCAAATATTTGTTTAGCATCTACTGCCATCACTGAGATAGAAAATAAGTAAAACAAAATAGTCTCTTCTTGGAACTCACAATCTAGTGGGAAGACAGTAAAGCTACCTGAGGGTTACAAAATTATATATTCTTGGAACAATTAGAATGTGCACAGGGTACAGTGGAAGCTGAGATAGGAGTGCCTACCTCTTCCTGGCATGGTTGGGTGAGATTTCCAGAGTTGGCAGTACAGCTGAGCTATCATGAAAGGTGATTGTTATGTAGATAAAACTTAACTGGTTGTGTTCATTGAGCACTTATTTATGACACACTATGTTTAGTGTTCTAACCATCCTTTGATTTTGTCATTTGTTTCTCAGATATTTAATGAGCACTAGGCATTGTGCTAAGTGATTGGGATGTAGCAGTGAACAAGACACACTAAGTAGAGGGCCAGCCCGTGGCTCACTTGGTAGAGTGCAGTGCTGATAACACCAAGGCCACGGGTTCGGATCCCATATAGGGATGGCCGGTTTGCTCACTGGCTGAGCGTGGTGCTGAAAACACCAAGCCAAGGGCTGAGATCCCCTTACCGGTCATCTTTATAAAAAAAAAAAAAAGACACACTAAGTAGTAGGGACATGTAGCTGTGAAGAAGAGACACAGTCCTGCTCTCAGGAAGCTTGCATTGTGCTGGGGTGGGGGGAGGGGATGCATAATAAAACAAAGAGATGAAACCATATTCTTACACAGTGTGAGAGGTGCTTTGAAGGAGATAAAGATGTTGATATAAAAGAAAGTAAAAAGTAGAGGCCAACTTAAAATAGAGTGGTTAGGGAGGATCACTCTGGGGTGTGTCATTTGATATGAAGAATAAAGACATGAAGAATAAAAATGAACCAGCTGTTTTAGTCCATTTGTGTTGCTATAACAGAAATACCTGAGAATGGGTAATTTATAAGGAGAAAAGATTTATTTGGCTTACGATTCTGGGACAGCTGCATCTGGCACAGGCCTCAGGCTGCTTCTATTCATGGTAGAAAGTGGCAGGCAGCCAGCGGCGGGTACAAGCAGATCACATGGTGAGAGGAAGCAAGAGAGAGAGAGGAGGTGCCAGGGTCCTACAAACAACCAGCTCTCGTGGGAACTAATAGAGCGAGAACTCACTCAGTATCCCCCCCCCCCCACCTAGGGAGAGCACTAATCCGTGCATGAGGGTTCCACCCCCATGACTGAGTTTCCAACACTGCCACATTGGAGATCAAATTTCCGCATGAGTTTTGGAGGGGACCATACATCCAAACTCAATGTCCCTCTCACATACAAAATACAATCATTCCATCCCAACAGTCCCAAAAGTCTTAGCTTGTTCCAGCACCAACTTAAAAGTCCAAAGTCCAGAGTCTCATCTGAGACCTAAAGCAAAAGTCCTTCCAGCTGTGAACCTGTAAAAGTCAAAACCATATTTATCTACTGCCAAGATACAATGGTGGAACAGACATTGGGTACATATTCTCATTTCAAAAGGGATGAATAGGTCAGAAGAAAGAAACAGATCCCAAACAAGTCCAAAACCCAGCAGGGCAGACATTATGTCTTAAAGCTCCAAAGTAATCTTTGACTCCAAGTCCTGTATCCTGGGCACAATGGGGCATCTGGGCCCCCAAAACCTTGGGCACCCTTGCTCCTACAGCTCTGCTAGGTGCAGCCCATCGAGATGCACTGGTACCTGTAGCTTTTCTTTTTTCTTTTTCCATTTTTTGTCTTTTTTACTGACCGGTAACGGGATCGCAACCCTCGGTGTCGCACCCGTACCGGGGACCGGCAACAGGATCGCAACCCTCGGTGTTGCGCCCGCACCGTGCTCAGCCAGTGAGCGGGAACCGGTCTCCACATGGGATCCGAACCCTCGGCGGGAGCGCCTCCGCGCTCCCAAGCGGCGCACTCTCCATTGCACCACCGGGCTGGCCCAGCTTTTCAAGGCTGATGTTGCATTTTGCCAGCCTTACAGATCTGTCCTTACAGATCTGGAGTCCTGGAGGCAGCCCCACTGCCTTGGCTCTACTAGACATTTCCCTGGTGGGGGCTCTCTATGTGGGATCCTACCCTACTTTCCTGCTCAGCATTGCTCTAATAGATGGCCTCTGCAGTGGCTCCACCACTGTGGCAGCTCTGCCCCAGTGGCAGGTCTCTGCTTGGGTCCCCAGGCTTTTCCGTACATCCTCTGGAATCTTGGTGGAGGATGCCACGCCTCCACTGCTCTCACATCCTGCTGGCCTGTGGACTTAACACAACATGGATGCCTCCAAGATTTCAGGCCTCTACACTACAGAGCTGCTGCATGAACCACACTTGAGGCCACTCCAGCCAGAGTAGCTGGGATGCAGGGAGCAGGTTCCCGGGGGCAGCTGCACCCCAGGTCGATCCTCTGGGACAACTCAGTCCTTCTAGGCCTCAGGGCCTGTGATTTGTGGGGTACCCTTCCAGACTTCTCAAATGCCTTTAGGACATTTTTTCCATTGTCCTGGTTATTAACATCTAGCTGCCTCATTGCCAAGATAATGTCTTTAGCAAACAGTTTGTCTGCTTCACTGTTGCATTTTTCTCTTGCTCTCTGCTTCTCTACCACATGGCCAAGCTGCAAATTTTCCAAATCTTTACGCTGTGCTTCCCTTTTTTTTTTTATTATTATTATTTTTTTTTCCTTTTTTTTTGGTCTTTTTTTGTGACCGGCAATGGATCGCAACCCTCAGTGTCGTGCCCGTACCGGACCGGGACCCGCAACGGGATCGCAACCCTCGGTGTTGCTCCCACACCTCGCTCAACCAGTGAGCGGGAACCAGTCTGTATGTGGGATCCGAACCCTCGGCGGGAGCGCCACCACGCTCCGAAGCGGCGCACTGTAGCAGTGCGCCACCGGGCCGGCCCGAAAACATTCTGTTTTTAATCTGCCATTTGCATGTATCTGTCCTCATCTGAACTGTTTAGAAAAACCAATTTGTGGGGCTGGCCAGTTAGCTCAGTTGGTTACAGAATGGTGCTGATAACACCAACGTCCAGGGTGTGATCTTTGTCCCAGCCAGCCACCAAAACAAAACAAAACAAAAACAATTTGGGGAGGTACCTTGTGGTTATTTCCATTTACAAATGTACTTGTCAAATGCACTCTCTTTTTGTCTGTTCTGAATTGTAAATTGAAAGTTTTAGTTAGTACTTGCATTGAGTCAGGACAAAGCATGTTTAGTCTGTGAAAAGCTAAATTCTTAGGTCAGTTTAAAGTTTAGATGTTTGTAGGCTTGTTTATGAGATGTGATTGCCCATTATAACTATCAACAAGATTAGGTTCTATATATAAACTGTCATTTTTGAATATTTGTTATGCTTTCTGACCTCAGAGGATAAAGCATTTTTTTTTTTTAAAAGATGACCGGTAAGGGGATCTTAACCCTTGACTTGGTGTTGTCAGCACCACACTCAGCCAGTGAGCGAACCGGCCATCCCTATATGAGATCCGAACCCGGGGCCTTGGTGTTATCAGCATCACACTCTCCCGTGTGAGCCACGGGCCGGCCCGAGGATAAAGCATTTTATTCTTTGTTCTTTGTCCTGTAAATAATTCAGTTTCAGATCAGTTAGTTCTGCATTTTTAGAATTTCTTCTTGTTGGCATTTGTTCCTAAGAACTGTGGAAAGAATTGAGTAGTGGTAGGGACAAGATGTTTACTCTTTCCTTTCTTAAAAAAGAATGTAACTCGTAATATAGACCATATTCTTATGAGGTGTGTTTGCCACCTCATATAAGTCTGACATTTGTGGAAGTGGATGGGAAGTAGCCCCATCACTGAGAAGTATAAAATGATGTATGATGGAGTTTGGATGTGTCGTCCCCTCCAAAACTCATGTGAAAATTTGATCTCCAATGTGGCAGTGTTGGAAACTGATTGAGTCATGGGGATGGATCCCTCATGAATGGATTAATGCTCTCCCTGGAGGAGGGGGGATTAATGAGTGAGATCTCGCTCTATTCCTGCAAGAGCTCGTTGCTTTAAAAGACCCTGGCACCTCCTCTCTCTCTCTTGCTTCCTCTCGCTATGTGATCTGCTTGTACCCGCCGGCTGCCTGCCACTTTTCTGCCATGAGTAGAAACGGCCTGAGGCCCATGCCAGATGCAGCTGTCTCAGAATCATAAGCCAAATAAACCTCTTTTCCTTATTAATTACCCAGTCTCAGGTATTTCTGTTATAGCAACACCAAACGGACTAAAACAGTGTAGATTAATATTTTTTACATCATAACATTATTATTTATTTTACAGAAAATGAGATATGTAGAACGAAGTTATGTATCAAAGTCCACTTTGAATGTAAGTATAAATTTAAATTGTGCTTTAAAATTTCAAGAATTTAAAAGAAATGCATTCACTTATGATTTGGGTTTGTGTGAAGGTCAATGCAGGATTATGCAATGATTAGGAATAGCTGATTATTCAACTATCAAATTAAACTCGTAGATTACCGTAAAAAAATTTCAGTTAGTCCCTGCATAATTCCTGTGCTTCTTTGTTGTCTGCTGCAAAACAGCCTTCCCTCTAAAACTGGGCAGTGTTCTCCCCTTACTCTTAGAGACCCTCATTATATTGCGTGTGGCATAATGTAGAGGCCACATGGAAGATCCTAGAAGAGAGGGACTGGATCAGCTGGGGATTAGACAAGAAGGGCCATCACCCCATCACCTAGTGCTTTCTTTTTTTTTTTTAAAAGATGACCGGTAAGGGGATCTTAACCCTTGACTTTGGTGTTGTCAGCACCACGCTCAGCCAGTGAGCGAACCGGCCATCCCTATATGGGATCCGAACCCGGGGCCTTGGTGTTATCAGCACCGCACTCTCCCGAGTGAGCCACCGGGCTGGCCCCACACCTAGTGCTTTCTGAGGTGTCCTTTCTTTGTTTTATAAGGGTCCCTTAAGTGACTTAGTAATATCTTTCTATCGAAATGTAGGGAATACTTCTCTTATTTATCTTGAGTTTAATGGGAGATTGTGGAAGACAAATGTGGAGAGAATTGTTACAGTAGTGTTTTATAGTACTTAAGAGAGCTTTTTCTACTTTTTCTTAATTTCGATATTATTATCTTAGTTGTTTAAGAAATTATGGCTCTGTTCAGATCCTCGTATCTGTCAGCCACCAAAATTAAAAAAAAAAAAAAAAAAAAAGAAAAGAAATTATGTCTCTGGCTGTGTCCTAGTTAAGTGGTATGGCCGCATCTAGCATACAGGTCTTGATCCCTAGCCCAGAACTCCCTTCAGTAATGGACCCTTCTTAGTTAGTGTTGTTTATTATGTAGTTAACAGAGTAAAGTGCCATTTTTAAAATTTTTTGACTGAGAAATAGAATTGAAATTTAAGCATCTGGCCTTAAAACTCCTGTGGAGAACTGGGGAGAATGTATGTTGTTTGGGAGTTGGTTTGTCTTAGATTTTCTGTTAGGTCTTAAATCATAAAGTGCTAGCATTGAGCTGATTAGTTTTATATCTTTTCAAATATTAAGATTATTTTAGTCTTTTATGACTGCTCATTCATAAAAATAATTTCTTTCTTAGATAATATGCCCATGAATTATGTTTATTTAATGAAAAATGATTTGGATAAAATACCTGTAGTAGTTTTAACCATCTTCTGTCTTTCCAGGAAGTGGTTATAGTAAGTGCTGCAAGAACACCCATTGGATCCTTTCTAGGCAGCCTTTCCTCCCTGCCAGCCACTAAACTTGGTTCCATTGCAATTCAGGGAGCCATTGAAAAAGCAGGTCAGTAGTTGCTTTGCTTTTTGTGTTGAGGGGGCAAAATGATTCAATGTAACAGATACTTATTTTGCACTTAAGTCACATAATACTATGAAATGACTTAATGCCCACATTTCTGAATTCCCTTGTAAAGAAATCTGTACTATAAAGTTAGGAATGAAACTCAAAACTGACAGGAAAAAGAAACCATTCCTGCTATGTAACCTAATGTACCTTATTAGATAATCACTAATCATTACATTGAATAAAATATGGAAATGCCTTTTTGGTGTTTTAAAAAGGGATTCCAAAAGACGAAGTGAAAGAAGCATACATGGGAAATGTTCTACAAGGAGGTGAAGGACAAGCCCCTACAAGGCAAGCAGTACTGGGTGCAGGTACCAGAAGTACATTTTTGCTTTTCTAGTTAAAATGTTTTTTTTTTTTTTTGTCTTTTTGTCTTTTTTCCGTGTCCGGCAACGGATCGCAACCCTCAGTGTTGCCCCCGTACCGGACCGGGGACCGGCAACGGGATCGCAAGCCTCGGTGTTGCTCCCGCGCCTTGCTCAGCCAGTGAGCGGGAACCGGTCTGTATGTGGGATCCGAACCCTCGGACAGGAGCGCCGCTGTGCTTCCCAAGCGGCGCACTATCCAGTGCGCCACCGGGCCGGCCCATAGTTAAAATGTTTGAAGTGGCAAAATGGAGTTCATTTTAGTTTAAATAAAATATTAAATGCATAATATGATTTAACATTTATAAACATATTGGCAGAAGAAATGTTGAAGATTATAGACACATCCTCAATTCTGTTAGTTTTAATTCTACAGTTGCATTTGAAAAGTATCTCTTTTTCAAAAGTATGACTTATATTGATTTTAGGCTTGCCTGTTTCTACTCCATGCACCACTGTAAACAAAGTTTGTGCTTCAGGAATGAAAGCCATCATGATGGCCTCTCAAAATCTTATGTGTGGACATCAGGTAAGAAGCACCTTCTTTTCCATTTACTAATTAAAATAATATCCAGTGCTAAAGATCTAAGAACATTCATGCATTAGCAATGAGATTCCTTTTCATAAGTAAAGTTACTGTGTTGTCTTAGGCACTCAGGAATGTCTGGATTTGCTAATTCCATTTGAAAACGATAGCCAAAGTGTTAAACGATAGCCTTGTGTTAAAAAATAGTTTTCAGCCAAGTGTTTTAGTCAGAGAATGAGATTCTGGGTGATTTAAAAAATCATAAATTCTGTATTTGCCAGAAGAAGGGTTTTCGTTCATAAAAGAGAACAAGGTGCTGACCCTGGGAATCAAATCATTGATGGAACCCAGGATTGATGACTACAATGCCCAAATTCATTTGTTAAGTTCTGCAAGCTTTCTATTGACCTTGCTGATCTAGATCTTGTCTTTACCTAAGTGTGCAAGCTTTTTGTTGGCCTTGCTGATCTAGATTGTGTCTTTACTGAGATCAAGCAAGAGATAGGCTGCTCAGCAAATATATGCCACGATTTTAGGAGACTAGATGTAGATTCATAGAACTAAGAGTTCCAAGCCCTTCTTTTTTTTTTTTTTTTTTTTGGCCCCAACCCAAGCTCTTCATTTTTAAGATGAGGAAAGTGAAACTGAGATGGTCACAAATGCAAAGTTATAGGGCTGAAATGAAAAACAGGTATCTCATAATAAAAAAAACCAGATGTCTTTATCCTTATCTAGTGCATTCCAGCCTATCAGGGTGTAATAGACAAGGGTAAAAATCAATTGTGAGGTGTTTGCAAATTATTTTTTACATACACAAGAACTAAAATTTTGTGCGCCCTTTGCTCTTACTCCTGCCTTGCTTTTTTTCCAGTTAGATGGTAAGCCAAAGAGAAAGGGTGGGGGAAAGGATGGAGTGATGTCTGAGTTACTGTACAAGATACTTCATTACAAAAGCAATATATGCACATGCTAAAAACTCAAATGGTGTAGAAAAGTATTATATAAAAAATAAGTCTCTGGGGCCGGTCCGGTGGCGCACTGCTACAGTGCACCGCTTGGGAGCGCGGTGGCGCTCCCGCCGAGGGTTTGGATCCCACATGCAGACCGGCCGCTCACTGGCTGAGCGAGGTGCGGGCGCGACACCGAGGGTTGCGATCCCGTTGCCGGTCCCGGTCCGGGCGCGACACTGAGGGTTGCGATCCGTTGCCGGACACGAAAAAAGACAAAAAGGTGATAATAGTGGGGGACCTGAACAGTACCCCATCATAATTCAGCATGTCATCCAGGCAACAAATCTACAGAAAAACACAGGATTTACTATAGTGCGCCGCTTGGGAGCGCGGTGGCGCTCCCGCCGAGGGTTTGGATCCCACATGCAGACCGGCCGCTCACTGGCTGAGCGAGGTGCGGGCGCGACACCGAGGGTTGCGATCCCGTTGCCGGTCCCGGTCCGGGCGCGACACTGAGGGTTGCGATCCGTTGCCGGACACGAAAAAAGACAAAAAGGGGGAAAAAAAAAGTCTTTTACTCACCCCCGTGAGTCACTTACTCATTTACGAGTTTAGGTATTCTGCCACTTAAGACCAGAGAAACTTTGGGCAAGTTGCTTAACCGCTCTGTATCCCACTGAATGTGTTGGAGACCTTTCTCTCTCAGCACATAAGATAGTATTCTACTGAATTGAACAAGTATAGGTATTTTACAGGTCCTTATTGAATGGACATCTAGGTTGTTTCCACTTTTTCACTATTTTAAATAATGCTGTAGTATACATATATCTTTTGTACTTACACTAATTCTACTCCACTGATACAGTACAGTGTAGTGGTTAAGAGTACAGTCTGCAAACTTCAAATCCTAGTTCTGCCCCTTATTAGTGAGCATCTATTATGTGACAGTCACTGGAGATAGAGTACTGAACAAAACATTAAAAAATCTTCTCATGTACAAGTCTCTGTCAGAAAAATTCCTAAAATAATTTCCGAGTCAGAGGATTTAAGAATTTTTGATATTTTCAAAATGCTTCCCATGAAAGTTGTACCAGTTACACTTTATAAAAGTCGTGTGAGCCTGTTTGCCTATATCCGTACCAACATCTGATGTTACCAAACCCTTGTGAAACCAATGGGTGAAAAATGGTCATGAGATTGTTTAGATGTTTCAAAACTGAATGACAGGGAAAGTTTTGTCTTGATTTGTTGTGGTTCTCTAGCAAATGCTATTTGCACTACATCGAAATACTTTTAATTAGTATTATTTGATTCATTTGTGCATGTGTACAATGACAGGCAAACTAGGAATGACCTTATTTTGAATATTCAATTATCTATGATTTTGGAAACGGGTCTGTTTTATAATGAAGAAAAATTGATCTATTTTCTGTCATTTATTATTGCCATCATCCCCAGAAAATATTCAATATTTCAAGATAAGTGAATAAAACTTAGATGAGAACTAATTAAGAATTTCCATATTTCAGGATAGGGAATATATTTAGATTTCTTTGGTATAGAACTTTTGCTTGTTTTTATTTCTGATTAAAAACTGTGAGAAAATATCCTTTTTTATTTTTTATTTCTATGGCTGGCCGGTACAGGGATCCCAACCTGTGACCTTGGTGTTACAACCAACTGAGCTAACCAGCCAGCCCTAAAAACTGTGAGAAAATATCATTGGCTTTAATTTATATTTACATGAATGTTTTATATTAAACTGTTTGTTTTTAATTAGTCTTTATATGCAAGTGAATTTTTTATTGACTTGTAAAGTAACAACAGTTTAATTAATATTTATTAAACTCCTACATGCCAGTTGCCAAGGACATAAAAATATGAGTGTTTCTGGTCTCAAAGCTTAGTCTAGTGAGAAGATTTGACATATAAACATATCTACAATACAGTGTAATAATATTAATAAAAGTATTACACAATAATTGGGGAACACAAAAGAAGGAAAACTGTTTCGAGAGAGAAATAAGTGGTCAGGAAAAACAAGAAGTTGCTGTGTTTTGATTAGTTTTAAAGGAAATGTAAGGTTTTTACATGTTGGTGGATGGGTCAGAAAGAGCAGAGGTATGTGAGAATAAGGATGGCATCCTTTTTTTTTAAAAAGATGACCGGTAAGGGGATCTTAACCCTCGACTTGGTGTTGTCAGCACCACGCTCAGCCAGTGAGCGAACCGGCCATCCGTATATGGGATCCGAACCCGTGGCCTTGGTGTTATCAGCACCGCACTCTACCGAGTGAGCCACAGGCCGGCCCAAGGATGGCATCTTTAGAGAGCTTTAAATAGTTCTGCATAAGCTGAGGTGTCAGTCCAGGCAATGAGACTGCAAAGGGAGAGAAAAGGCAGATTGTAACGGACTTTATATACTATGCTGAATTCTTTAAGGTGTGAAATGTTCAGACATATTTTAGACAAAGTAACTCAGATGAGTGTAGATGATGCCTTGGTGGAAGGAGAAGCTGCATGTCAGATAATCACATGGAAAACTATTATAGCTGTCTGGGAAGAGTTGATAAGGACCTAAATCAAGGAAGTAGAAGGATTATTTCCATGAACTGAGATTACTTCTAATCTTTTAGAAGACATTACATTTTTAGCAATGTGAATGAAATAGTTTAGAAAGTAAGAATTTCAGAAGATGGTCTTACATGAAAGATTTCTGACGTTCTTATTGTGTGGTCCTAATCTAAACTCTCATTACACATTTTAGAATATTTCCTTTCATTAGGGTCAAGTAGTAAAGAGGATACTTCCTATATTCACTGACAATGTTTAATACATCCATGTAGAGTACTTGTTCGTTGGTAGTGTATAAGGGGTATAATGTGTTTGCAACTATTTGAATTGACATGGGGATTTTTGTGTTGCTGAGCAGGATGTGATGGTGGCAGGTGGGATGGAGAGCATGTCCAATGTCCCATATGTGATGAACAGAGGAGCAACACCATATGGTGGGGTAAAGCTTGAAGATTTGATCGTTAAAGATGGGCTAACTGATGTCTACAATAAAATTCACATGGTAAATGTTGCTTTTTAATGGAGAAATGCCATCTAATTTACAATACGGCTCGATCTTTCTTAAGTATTTATTTTATATATATTTTTGGGCAGCAGGAGGACAACAGCATTGCGGACATAATTATGTATTTTGGAAACTTAACTGAAAGATGGGCTCTATAAATTTAGTCATTCATTTTAGGAATGAATGCATTAGCATGGCTCAGTTCTTAAAGAAATTGACCCATACCTGAATAGGCCATTTTCTGACTTTTTTTTTTTTTTTTTTAAAGACGACCGGTAAGGGGATCTTAACCCTTGGCTTGGTGTTTTCAGCACCACGCTCAGCTAGTGAGCGAACCGGCCATCCCTATGTGGGATCCGAACCCGGGGCCTTGGTGTTATCAGCACCGCACTCTCCCAAGTGAGCCACGGGCTGGCCCTATTTTCGGTCTTCTAAAAATGCAACTTCTGGGCTAATTTAAGTATTTGAAGGTAAGACATGAGTGAAAAGTTACCTAGTACAGAAGGAAGTATGTTTGAAGAAAATATATTTAAATGTTAACTGCTGTTAACTTATACAATAACTTATACAGTGTTAAAAGACATTTTCTTGGTTATGCAAAAGTTCGTTTAAAAAAATTCCAACTTTTATCAGGGCAACTGTGCTGAGAATACTGCAAAGAAGCTGAATATTGCACGAGATGAACAGGATTCTTATGCTGTTAACTCTTACACCAGAAGTAAAGCAGCATGGGAAGTTGGAAAATTTGGAAATGAAGTTATTCCTGTCACAGTTACAGTAAAAGGTAGAAGGATAATGTTCCAAAATAGATTTTAATTTTTAGACTTTACATGTTGCTGAATTTATTTTTTATTGGGGCATAGTTGGTTGATTGTTATCTGTGGGGTACAGCATTGAATATCAATACCTGTGTGCAATATGTGATGTTCAAATCAGGATAATTGGTGTATTCATCATTTTACAATGTAATTGATTTTCATGGCCCTTTACCAATTCCCCCAGCAACCACAGTTCTTTTCTCTTAAAAAGTTCAATGTATTGCGATTGTTGTATTTTTTTTTTCTTCCTAATTTTTTTAGCTCCTAGAAATAAGTGAGGACATGCAGTATTTCTCTTTCTGTGCCTGGCTTATTTCACTTAACATACTTTTCTCTAAGTTCATCCATGTTGCTGTGAATGGCAACATTTCATTCTTTCTTATGGCAGAGTAGTATTCCATTGTATTGTTTGTTTTAAATTAGTACATTATTATCTTTGTTCATTTCAGCTGAGGACACTGACACTTCTTATTGTTAATAAAGGAAAGAGTTGCTAGTGCAGAGATAACATATTTCAGCTCATTTTAATGTCAAATTTTAAGTCAATTATAAGAGCCACTAAGTATATTATCATTTTTTATTATATTTTAATTGACACATAATTGTACATGTTTATGGGGTACAGTGTGATATTTCGATATAGTTATACAATGTATAATGATCAAATCAGGGTAGTTAGCATATTCATCACCTCAACGCTTTATCATTTCTTTTTGTTGAGAACATTCAAAATCCTTTCCTTTTTAAAAATATACAATAGTTATAGTCATCCTACAGTGCTATAGAACTCTAGAACTTATTCCTCCTATATAGCTGTAATTTTGTATTCTTTAACCAGCGTCTCCCTATCACGTCTCCCATCCCCAAACCCTTTCGTTACCACTATTCTATTTGCTACTTCTATGAGATCCACTTTTTAAACTTCCACATGAGAACAGAAGCGTATTATTTTTGATAAATGTATTCATTAGAATTCTCGGGCCGGCCCGTGGCTCACTCGGGAGAGTGCGGTGCTGATAACACCAAGGCCCCGGGTTCGGATCCCACATAGGGATGGCCGGTTCGCTCACTGGCTGAGCGTGGTTCTGACAACACCAGGTCAAGGGTTAAGATCCCCTTACCGGTCATCTTTTTTAAAAAAAAAGAATTCTCATATAAAAGACAGAGAATATATTAGCTTAAATAAAAAGGGATTTATTAGAAGGCTACTTGTGGTACCTCCTACAACTGAAGGATGAAAACGGCAGCAACCAGTCAGCTTTGGGAATTTAAGGGATTAAAACTAGGTATTCAGTAGTATTAGGACACGCTCTCTTGGCTTCTCATTCCTGCATACTTTTGTGCTTTATTTTCTCAGAGTTAAGTTGCCTCCATCTCATCTCTAGTCACATTTGTAGGGCTCTCAAAGAAAAGAGACTGCCTCACCAACCCCTGTGGAATAAATCCACAGCAAAGACTTATTAACTTGATTTAGGTTACATTTCTATTCTAGGAATGATTGCTGTGCTTTAGATGATAGAATACTAGAGTACCCAGTGTAGGTTGGACATCTACCCCAGGGGTCAGGAGAGTGGGGTCTGTGACCATAGAAGGGGGCTGAGAGAATGGGATGTGGATAAGATTTAAATTTCGGGATGTCTCCTTGGGGTTCGATACGGGGGTGGAAGGGCATCGTGCGTTTTCCTGCTCGGACCTTGGGTGCACCTGTGGTGGTGCCCAGGACCGCAGGAGGTGGGTCCCACGCAGGCGGAAGTGGAGCAGACGAAGAGGATCTTCAGTAAGTTCACCAACCGCAGTGGACTACGACCAGCTGATGCAGTAGCATAGTGACCAACAGCTGTGGAGGCTGAACCCGGCCTTCGGTGGAAGCGGCACTTGCTGCTGAAGCGCCTGTGCAAGGCCGAGAAGCCGCCAGAGGTGCAGACTCACCCGTGGGACATAATCATCCTGCCTGAGATGGTGGACAACATGGTGGGTGTGTACAATGGCAAGACCTTCAACCTGGTGGAAAGTAAGCCTGAGATGATCCGCCACTACCTGGGCAAGTTCTCCATCACCTACAAGGCTGTAAAGCACGGCTGGCCAGGCATCAGGACCACCCACTCTTCCCGCTTCATTACCCTCAAGTAGCCTGCTTGGCCCATAAAGGCACAAGCGTGTCTAGTAAAAAAAAATTTTTCGTTAATACCCCTTTTTAAGACACTAACATAATGGAGATTATAGATGGTAGACTCTAGCACTTAATAGGGATGGTTTAAAGTACGCAGGCATACAAAGGAAGGCATGGACTACCAGGCACCTTGTGCGAATTTCTTGCTGGATGACTCATTGTTACCTTGAGTGTCTTAATTACTTGAAATATTTTTGTTTTAGGTAAACCAGATGTAGTGGTGAAAGAAGATGAAGAATATAAACGTGTTGATTTCAGTAAAGTTCCAAAGCTGAAGACAGTTTTCCAAAAAGAAAATGGTTGGTATTAAATGAAGCATAAGAAAAAATTAACTCAGAGTACCATATCTATTCTTGGAATAACCTAAGGATTTTAAAAATGTTAATAAAAAAAATCTAGATTTTTTTTAACATTTTCAATATAGCAGGTTGAATTAAAATTAACGAAATGTTAATTCAAAGTATATTAAAATTGCTTAATGGTTTATATCTTCAATATATAAATCTGAGGGAAGAGATCGTATGACTACAGAATTCAATTTTTCATATGCTGTTCATCTTGAAAATTTATTGTGACTTGAAGGTCAAGTTTACGTATTATGTTAAGTATAAGCTCCTTGACAATTAAGGTGACAGCTGTTGTTAGTTATCTCCAGTGCCTGATATATAGCAGGTCCTCAAAAAATAACTGTTGAATGTTGGTACCAATGGAATCTTTGTGCCCTAAACTAATTGTTTTGAAACGCTTTGAGAAAAGATCTGTTGTGCATTTTTAAAATTGGCTGTATATAGTTATAATATTTCCCCTTCGTGATTCAATCTCTCAGTTCTAAGTACAGGAATGGATCTTTTTTTTTTTAAAGCATCATATAACAATTTGTATTGCAAGAGTGTGTGTTTGTGTGTATGTATATGTTTTATTAAAGATGACCCGTAAGGGGATCTTAACCCTTGACTTGTCAGCACCACGCTCTCCCAAGTGAGCTAACTGGCCTTCCCTATATAGGGATCAGAACCCGTGGCCTTGGTGTTATCAGCATCTCTCTCCCAAGTGAGCCACGGGCCGGCCAGCAAGAGTATATTTTTATAAATTCAACAAGTCTATTATGGAGTCTTCATTGACATTTTAAAAAACAGCTTCGGGACTGGCCAGTTGATTAGCTCAGTTGATTAGAGCAGATCCCCATACTGGCCAGCTGCAACCCCCTGCCCCCTCCCCCCCAAAAAAACCTACTTTACTGACACAATTTACACACCATAAAATTCTGTTTAAACTGTTCAGTTCAGTGGGTTTTAGTATTCATGGACATTTAACTCCAGGTGATTGTACAGAAGAAGAAATACCTGATTTGACACTGGTTTGAAAAATATATAGTAAATGTCTGCTATATTTTGGATAAGCAGAGTTAGGCCCTAGGGAGAATAATATGAATAATATATGGTCCCTGCCTTTGAAGAGTTGTAGTCTAGCGTTCACCCAGTGCCAACATGCATGTGTTGCTGAACTGGCTTTGAGAAAACTATTACTAAGAACTGACACAAAAAGGCGTTGTTACATTGATTGTGTTGTAGTTAGCTATGTACATGTTTCCAGAGGGCAGGAAACATGTATATTTTTTCGTACATTTAAGCAAGCCAGTTGGTATTCTGTAGGTATTTGTTAAATTGAACAAATGAATTCAGTGCAAAGGAATGTTTTGACTTCATGGTCATTGTTGCTTTCAGGCACAGTAACAGCTGCCAATGCCAGCACACTGAATGATGGGGCAGCTGCTGTGGTTCTGATGACTGCAGACGCAGCCAAGAGGCTCAACGTTAAACCACTGGCAAGAATAGCAGGTAAAAAATGTTCTGACCTTGTTTATTCCTAAATCTCTATGAGCTTTCCCATAAATTGAGTTTCATTGTTGGTAATCCATAATATCGGAGTTGGCTATTTCTATCTCGAGGTTGTATTGTGTGTCAGAATTTAACTGATATGTATTCTAATTGAGATAGAAACTCCTTTAATATTTTTGTTATAAGCAGCAGCTGGGTAGAATAAAAAGAATATGGGATTAGGAGTCTACAAATACAAAATCTAAATGTTCTGGCAAATGCCAGAAATTAACTATGGGATCTTGTGCAAGCACTCAATCTCCTTAAGCCTATTTTTACCTGTAAAAATCTGCCTTCATAAGGACTTAAATAGATGCTATTTTGTTTATTTATAAAAATCTTTTAATTTCATTTCTTTTCTTAGCCGAGGTCAGGTTTCTTAACTTCTGCACTATTGATTTTGTATTAAATAATTCTTTGTTGTGGGGGTGTTCTGTGTACTGCAGAATGTTTAGCAGCATTGTTGGTCTCTACCCACTAAATGGCAGTGGCATCCTACCTGTTGTAATAACCCAAAATCTCTCTAGACAGTGCCAGTGTATCCCTAAAGGCAAATTTTCCCCAGCTCCCCTCCTCCCCACAAAAATCAATGTCTTATATTTAACAGCTATAACTTTGGGTGCTTGTAAAAAAGAATTTAATAAGCTATTTTTTTTTTAAATAGCATTTGCTGATGCTGCTGTAGAGCCCATTGATTTTCCAATTGCACCTGCATATGCTATACCAAAGGTGAGAACAAAGTGATGGGCCATACTCCATTATGTCAACTCCTGGTTTGCTTATACCAAAGTTGTGTTTTTTAGATTTTAAATGTTATTCATCTGCCAAAACATAGAGATAGCTTGGTTTAGAATCTTCCTACTTCTCCTCTGAAAACAATAAGAGCAACAAGGATAACAAAACAAAAAAATAAGTAAAAGAGCAATGTACAAACTACATCTCCAGTAGAACAGATAAAAACTTCATAACTGAATTACATTTAAGTATGATGCTGAACTCACACACCTGGTGTGGTAGCAACAAAGGGGGAGTTTGGTGGGGGCAGGGAGGGAATGCTGGTGGTCCCAGATCTAGAATTTAAAGCAAATAGTCACTCCCAGGAGGAGTGCTCTCCATCCTGAAAGGGAACTGCTGGCAGCAGGTCTTGGAGTAAACAGTAAAACTAGAGACAGAAAACCTACATATTCCAAATTTTAAGGGCTACCAAAGGCAGAAATAACCAAGTTTCTGGGGTCACAGGAAAAGAGAGTGCTGAGAAGGGTTGGTTAGGGGTTCAGGGATCTCAGAAGTCCCCAGCATATATTCCCTCCCAAGAGAGAGCCTCACCCTGAGAGTGAATTTGTGAGAGTAGTACCCAGATTTTAAGAAAAGGAGTTAGTATGGAATAAGAGTAGAGAAGGATCAGAAACAATGGGTGGGGTAGGGGTTAAGTAGGTAGGTGACAATCTGTCCAGAGGTGTAGGTCTCAGAAAGTGATAGAAGTATACAACTTCTGAAAGTGAATGCATCACACTGGAAAGCAAGGGTGATAAACAGTTCTGGATTTTTTTAAAAAATTTTTTATTATTAGCATATTCATTATCACAAATCATAATTTTTCTTTATGCTCTTTACCCAATCTTTCCAGTTCTGGATACTGAAGGTAGAAGCCAGATCCTGACTGGACTCTGAGAGCTATAGAAGTGACTGTACTTAGCCCTATTTTGTCTCATGCTGTTGGAACAGAGGAAGCTGTTTAAAGCTATACAGCTTAGAAAGCCACATTGGCCCACTGATAGAAGAGAGGAATGGGAAGAGTTTCATGTTTATTTTATTGTTGCTCACAACAAAATTTCTTTTATAAAGAAAAAGGGCACTAGCAATAGTTTATAAAGGAATTAGCATAAAAATAATCACTAGCACAAAAACACCTTCCTGCATAGCTGAGGAACTACAAAAACAGATCATATAATGAAAGACTTTAAATAAATGATTTATAATGAAGATACAACAGATGTAAATATCTGTTCCCCAGATAACCTCACAGCAACTTCTATAAAGCAGAAACTACACAGGAAGTGAGAAACAAACATACTAATAGTAAAGACGAATATATCTCTTTCATTTGACAGAGCAAGAATACAGAACTAAGCAATGTATAATCAGAAAAGTAAATCTTAAGACAATAAAATGTTATGTACTCCCAAATAGAGAATAACTTCTTTTCGAATATCCATGGAATGGTCTAGAAAATCAAATTTTCTATCTCCTTAAAATAGCCAGAAAATAATACAAACAGAATTCTTTGATTATAGTGCAATAAGATGAGAAATCAAAAGCCTGAAAATAAAAGGACCCTTCCTCCCAAAACTCCTTATTTGAATAATTGTTACATCAAAAGGAAATACAAACCAAGGTTGCAACATTTCCAGAAAACAATGAAAATAAGTTGTGACTGTTAATTATTTGAATATCATCTGTCTTTTAAAAAAAAATTTAGGTTCTTAAAGATGCAGGATTGAAAAAAGAAGATATTACAATGTGGGAAGTAAATGAAGCCTTTAGTCTGGTTGTACTAGCAAACATTAAAATGCTGGGTATTGATCCCCAAAAAGTGAATATCAACGGAGGAGCCGTTTCTCTAGGGCATCCAATTGGGTAGGTAAAATCATAAAGAAAATCTGTCTCGCTTAATAGCTGTCTTTGTATTTCTATCTAAACTTGAACTGCTTCATGATAATTCCTACTGCTCTTGGTTTAACATTTCCATTCTACCCATCCTTCAAAAGACAAACTCCACTTCTGACAGTATCGAGTACTGAACACAGAGACCTGTCACATGTCACTTGTATGCTGAAAAAAATAATAATACTGAAGTCTATGCTTGGGCTTTTAACAGGACTGTAACCCTTCCTGAAATAAGTCTCCCAAGTTTAAGTAGTTAATTCATCTATAAGTAGTGGTTAATAAAGTTTTCAGGAGTTTAATTTGGAATAGAAACATTTTTTGGTTAGTTATAAATTCTATACTTTATTAAAGAACCCAAATGCTTTCTTAACCCTAGGATGTCTGGAGCCAGGATTGTCGTTCATTTGGCTCATGCCTTGAAGCAAGGAGAATACGGTCTTGCCAGTATTTGCAATGGAGGAGGAGGGGCTTCTGCTATGCTGATTCAGAAGCTGTAGACAACCTCTGTTAAGTAGACAACCCTATGTGTCCAGAAGACCTGCTGTAATCAGTGTGACTACTCTGGGTCAGGTTATACTTAAAATAAGCTATTTTGTTTATTGTTTTCTACTTTAACTTTTTAAAAACAAGATAAAAATGATCAAGTCCCTAAACCTTTTGAAATTACAAATAAATTTTTTCTTCTGTTTTAATTTTTTGGTAATCTTTAAAAGTTTGACACATTTTTACATTATCGATCTATTGAAATACCAGTGTGTAGTATTAGTAACTTAAGTAGGTAGAAACTTCCATTTGAGAGAATCATAATTTATATTTTTGAGGACTGTTAAAGGTCAAGTGAATGTTATCTTTCATTTACATTTACATTTAGTAGACTCTTTAAAGTGAGAGCTGGATACTCTGGGCAACCTACCAGTGTCTTATACCACAAATCAAGAAAACACATAGTGTGTGCAGTAGTACTAGAAACAAAAAGAAAACCCATGTGCTCGGGCAGTTTCTCATAACCTTTGCATTCAGGGTTGGAGAAGCGGGAAGGGGTCAAACTGAGAAAATCCTGGGGTTTGGGCTTTGAATTACTTAACAGCACAGAGAGTGGGAAAGAAGGTGAGAGCTAAGTTGAATGAATTTTTAAGGAAGGGAAAAGAGTGCCACCTCCAATAAACCATGATGCCTATTCTTAATCAGGGTAGACGGTAGCATGAAAATCTTCAATTGCAATTCATCTGGAAAAAAGTTAAAACACTGTAGGCAGTGGCTATGCACACCAACCTCAACTCTAGCTCTGAAAAGGGAAAACTCCTACTCAGTGGGGAAGGGGAGAGGGCAGTATGATATCAAATTATAAATATCAATTATTTGCCACATATCTGTTGGCACATAATTCATTGTGGATCCTTTAAAGGAACAAAAAGATAATGTGTGGGAAAAAAAGAACTACTGTTCTTAAGATTCAGAGGAAGAATATTTCCAAGAACTTCTGTAGAATAATCACAACTAATTGTTCAGGCTCATTATGTGCCACGTACTGTCCTCAAGGCTTTATTGTATTAACTCATTTAATCCTCCCCCAAACTCATACAGGTAGGTACCATTATTATCCTAAATCTATAGATAAGAAAATCAAGGCAAGGAGTGGCTAAATAAATTCCAAGGCCGAACAGCTGGTAAGTTCAAAGCTGAGCTAGAGTTCAAATCCTAGTTAGTCTAGCTCCATAAGCAAGTTCTTAACTTACTATGCTTTACTTTAAGCACCTTTTAATATTCCTAAATAAGTATCCATCCTAACTGACAAGAACTTATAACTGAACCAAGAGCTAGGGAAAAAGGGAACCCAAAATATGTTAGGATACTTCACTGAAGGTAAGTAGAATTAACATGGCATCCAAAGGTCAGTAATCTGGAAGACATTTGAAAAGCACTGTGACAATTTTGGTAAAAAAATGGCAAGGAAGACAGAGAAGATATAGAATCAACAAATAAGTAGTGTTTCTTAAAAAGAAATGGTACTCTGAAGATATAATCCAATATCATAGAAAATGAAAACAATAGAGAACACAGATTTTTAAGTCCTAAATGGAAAGATTTTAAAGGGTATATTTTATCTGTAAAATTAATTAGCAGAGAATCACGCTTAGACATCCTGGAGAAAACACATTAAAGAAAAAAAATTCTTCAAATATTTAGGTAGAAAAATAGGTAGCCCTAGTCCTTATTTCTTTTACATTAAATGTCAGGAGACAAGTGATCAATATCTACATATTTTTAATGGAATGAAATATGATAGTAGAAAGAGTGGCTCAGCCATTTAAGAGCTTAGAAAACAGCACACTCTTGATGTTTCCTCCAAAACTGACAAAGGTTTAGACTAGTCCATGGAAAGTATTATTAAAAATTCAGGAATATGAAAGTTTTTAACTTTTTGAATGGCTACTTAAAGATTGGATGGGGAAGAACTGAAGATAGTGGTGGAATATGGATAAAATACTTATCTGCTTAAAGGCAAATACCAGTAGAATGAGTTCTACATCTTAAATTACTATAGAAGATAAAAGCCAAAAAATCCAATTATGAAGTAAAAAGAGAGTTGTCATATATCACATGCAGAAAGTATTCAAACAGGAAAATAACTATTTTTATATAAAAAAAAGATTATTCAAAATGATGTTATGACGGTTATAGACTATATGCATATGTATGCATTGAGCAATAATACCAAAACAAAGCAAAAACTATGGCCAAGAAATTAAACATTTCTGAAAAAGAGGTTTAAAAGCAAAATTAGAGAGGATTTGAATAAATATCAAACTCTGCACCTTTATAAATACCTATTTTTAAGCCCCCATGCAACATTTATAAAATTTTGACTTATCATCTGACCATAATAATAAAAGTTTTTAAGCAAAAAGAGCATGATAAACTTATTCTAAGTAATTGTGTTAAAGATAAAAAAAAAAAGAAAATTACTTACCTCATCTTCCAGATTTTGATGTTGAAAGTTGAAATCAGAAGTAAATTCAAAGCCTTAAATGCTTACAAGGTTTAAGAAGGAAAAAAACATCAAATAACTCTTTATTCAATTTAAGAAGTCAAAGAAAAAACTAGGAAGCACAAAGAATAAAGGAGAAATTAGTGAATCAAAAAAGCATACAACTGTTTAAGAGGAGTTTTTGTCAGAAAGAAATTAAGTCACATCTAATTTAAAAGAGAACAAAAGCAAACGAGAGAGAAAGAAATGTGATATTTGACTCAGGAAAAAGTTCAAAACCTGAATGGACAGATAAGCCTGGAAAAATCTGGGTGAAAAAAATTGGAGGGCTGGCTGGTTAGCTCAGTTGCTTAGAGTGTAGTGCTGATAACACCAAGGTCTAGAGTTCAATCCCTGTACCAGCCAGCTGCAAAACAAACAAAAATTTTTAAGAAAAAATTGGAAAACTGCTTAAGCAAAAGGCCTAGATGATTTAGTGGTGACTTATTCTCAAGAGACAGTTATTTCCTATACTAAATAAACTTGCAGAAGAAAAAACAGCATCAGCTATAACAGCAGCTAGTTCTTTTTTTTTTTTTTAAAAGAAGACCGGTAAGGGGATCTTAACCCTTGACTTGGTGTTGTCAGCACCACGCTCAGCCAGTGAGCGAACCGGCCATCCCTATGTGGGATCCGAACCCGGGGCCTTGGTGTTATTAGCACCGCACTCTACCGAGTGAGCCACGGGCCGGCCCAGCTAGTTCCTTTTTTTAAAAGATGACCGGTAAGGGGATCTTAACCCTTGACTTGGTGTTATCAGCACCACACTCTCCCGAGTGAGCCACAGGCCGGCCCCACAGCAGCTAGTTCTTTCATCATGTTCCAGGCATATGAGTATATGTAATGTCTTATTTAAACTTCACACTGACCTTAAGACAGGTACTATTTATTATCCCCAGTATTCAGATAAACTAGAAAGAGAAGGAAAGATTTCAAGTTCATTTTAAAAACTGGCATAAGTTTGAAAGTCTCATTAAAAGCAAACATTTAAAATGGTCACAAATCAAATTTAGTTATATTTAAAAGAATCAATCATGGGGCCGGCCCGGTGGCGCACTGGATAGTGTGCCGCTTGGGAAGCGTGGCGGTGCTCCCGCCCGAGGGTTCGGATCCCACATACAGACCGGTTCCCACTCACTGGCTGAGCGAGGCGCGGGAGCAACACCGAGGGTTGCAATCCCGTTGCCGGTCCCCGGTCCGGTACGGGGGCAACACTGAGGGTTGCGATCCGTTGCCGGACACGGAAAAAGACAAAAAAGACAAAAAAAAAAAAAAAAAGAATCAATCATTAAGATCACAACGTGTACAATATTAGGATTATTAATATAAAGATACATTCATAGGTTTAAGGAAAATATTTTAATTGATATTAGAACAGCACCTAATTAAGTTGAACAGGTTGATGGAAATTCTTAAAACACTACAACGGCCAACATTATACTCAACGTTCCCATTAAAATTAGAAACAAGACAGTGATGCCTACTTTGATCATTAGTAGCTGTACTGGAAGTGCTAATATCAGTGGAGTAAGAAGAAATAAAATTGGAAAGTAATGACAGCAAACCCTTTAACAACGTGAGTTTGAACTGCACAGGTCAGCTAATACATGGTTTTTTTTTCATTAAATATATTGGACAACTTTTGGTTAGATATGTCATGAACGTATGACATACAGTTAAGTAGACTACCTAAGAGTAGGCTCTTAGCAGTTGAGTAATGATGCCCCTTCTCCCCCATGTGGGCAATAGGGAGCACCTGCAACCTGGGGTAAAGTGCGTTAAGTAGTGTTCTACGTGGATTTTTGACTGTGTGGGGGCCAGCACCTTTAACCTCCATTTTCAAGAGTCAACTGTATTTACAGATGATACATCCTTAGTAAATTAAAAAAAAAAAAAAGGACTGGAATATCCATTAACACTAAGAGTTCACTCAGTATAGAAATTAAGTAGAAACTAAAATATAAGATACTTCATGTAGTAATTAAGACAGTATTACTGATACATCTTTCAAAAAATAGACCAATGGAACAGATTAGAGTCCAGAAAGAAATCCACACATATACAGTTTACCAGCTTATGAAAAAGACAGTGCAATGCCGTTGGGAAAGGATAGTTTTTTTTCAATAAATACTGCTGTATTAACTGGACATCCATATGGAAAATCAGTTCCAGATAGATGATCAATCAAAATATAATAAACAATAAAGCTTTTAGAAGAAAAATGCAGCAAAACCTTCAGACATCTGATATCCATCTGAAATTCAGAAAAAACAAATCAGTAACAAAAAGGGAGACAACCCAATACAAAAATGGGCAAGACATGGACAGTCCAAAAGATACCCGAATAGCCAGTAGTCAAAAAGATGCTGACTTCATCAGAAGAAAAACCACAATATGGCCGGCCCGTGGCTCACTCGGGAGAGTGTGGTGCTGATAACACCAAGGCCCCGGGTTCGGATCCCATACTAGGGATGGCCAGTTTGCTCACTGGGTGAGCGTGGTGCTGACAACACCAAGTCAAGGGTTAAGATCCCCTTACCGGCCATCTTTAAAAAGAAAAAAACAAAAAAAAAACACCACAATATGTGCCTATACACACCACTAAAATGGCTAAAATGAAAATACCAACAGTAATGTAGAATAACTGGAACTCTCCTTATACTGTTTTATGTAGTATGAATTGGTACAACCACTCTAGAAATTGGAAAAACTTGAATAAGTTTGGATATATACAACCCTGTGACCCAGCAACCCCACTCCTACGTATACAGTCACACAATGCTTAATGACAGGGATACATCCTGAAAAATGTGTCATTGGGCAATTTTGTCATTCTGCAAACATCATAGAGTATACTCACAAACCTAGATGGCATAGCCTGTACCATATATAATACAGCCTATTGCTCTGACCACCATCGTACATGTACTCCAACATTGACCGAAATGTTAATTCAGTACCTGACTGTATATCCAACTGAAAAGTGTAATACATTCCCCCCCAAACATGTACAAGGATATTCACAGCAGTTCTATTCTTAACAGCCCCAACCTAGAAATAATCAAAATATTTATCTATAAAATGGATTAACTGTGATAACCACAATGACAATATACACAGCACTGAGGATGACTGAACAGAATTACACACAGAACTTGAGGGGGGTCTTGCAAACATGAATCCATCTATATCGTTAAAAAAAAAAAAAGCTAAAATTAATCTACGGTGCTAGAGGACATGATAATGATTACCCTTGGGGCTGACAGTTACTAGAAGCAGATCTGAGGGGGTTTTAGGATACTGGTCATGTTCTAGTCTTGATCTGGATGATTAGGTGGATGTGTTTAGCAAGAAATTTATGAGGATACGGATAACTTTGATACATATCATATAACCTTTACCATTTGCTTCTTTCAGTATCAGTATTAGTGTACTTCTAATCAGCATTCAAATAGAATTTGTATTTTTTTGTGTGTGTGTCTTTTTTGTGACCAGTAAGGGGATAGCAACCCTTGGCTTGGTGTCACCCGCACCGCATTCAGCCAGGGAGCACACCAGCCACTCCTACATAGGATCCGAACCCGCGGCGGGAGCGTCGCTGCGCTCCCAACGCCACACTCTCCCAAGTGCGCCACGGGGCCGGCCCTAGAATTTGTATTTGAAGTGATACAAGTGATTCTAAAGTTTTCAGGAAGCAAAAAAGGGGTGAATACTTGAAAAAAAACAAGAATAGTAGTAATGGATACAAAGTAAAATGATTTCACCAGTGGCACAGAATAGTCTACACACCACACATTATAGTGTGTATAATATGTGTATAAATTTAATAAAGGTTCAAAACCGTTGATAATATGCCTTTGGGGTTAGCTGGGTTTCATAATTCAGAATATTTTAGGTTTCTAAAAAGTAACTCAATGTATCCACCATATACTCCCAGTTGAGTCTGGATTAGTACACTAACCAAACATATCACTGCCTGTACAATAAAACAAGAATATTCATACCAACTCAAAGACTGTAAACAGTCTCATGTCATTTCAGGTCAGGTTTTGCCATGAAATGAGTTTTAGGGGAAAAAATTAGTTGTCAGAACCTTTTGGATTTCAGAATTGTGAAATCAGTATAGGATAAGAGAGACATTATAAGTTAGCAAGTGGGGCAAAGGAAAGCTTTTAACAAATTGTATTGGGTCAAGTGGTTAAATACTTAGGGAAAAAATGTACTTTGATCTTTTCTTCGTACCAGGTACCAAAACAAATTATATTTGGGTTAGGAGATAATTCCTAATTTTAACAAGTCAAGAAATAAAAGCCTAGAAACAAGTGATGATATAGTTGAATATACCTCTGGTAAGGGGTAAGCATATGCTGTGAAAGAAATGACAATTTGCTGGTAGGAGTGTAAACTGATGTAAATTTGGAGGCAGAAATGGCAAAATGTATTGAGATCCTTAAAAAATGTATGCTAACTTTTTGATTTGGTAATTCTACTCTCTAAAATGTCTCCTAAGGTAATAATTGGTAAACAAATGTTTATTTACAAAAATACTGCTGTTTTGTTTGTAATAGCTAAAAACTGGAAAGTGCTTAATATTATTTGAAGTGAAAAAAGTGTTAGGAAGTTATATTTACAATATGAGCTCAACTATGTAGAAAAAAAAAAATGAAAAAAGAGATGAAGTATGCCAAAATAATGAAATGAACACTTACAAAAAGTCCATAATAAAGTCAATACTCAATATATAATTTTAAGAAGTTGGGACAGAGTTTGAAAGATGGTGGCTTGTAAAAGGATAAATGGAAAATATATAGTACAGGTTGTATATTCTTTATCTGAAATGCTTGGGACCAGCAGTGTTTCAGAATTTAATGTTTTTTTGATTTTGAAATATTTGCATATACACATCACCTGAGCATCCCTAATTGGAAAATATGAAATGCTACAACATGCATTTCTTTTGAGCACTATGTTGGTGCTAAAAAGTTTTGAATTTTGGAGTATTTCAGATTTTGGATTTTTGGGTTAAGAATGCTCAATCTGTAATATGCTGACATTACTCCTTATCAAAACAGCAATCTAGTTCTCCTCAATAGTCATGACATCTGGCCTTTGCCCGAACGGTGACGGATGCTTTTCTCATGTGCAATTTCAACATGCTATAGGGTTCTAACAATACCCAGGGCTAAAATAATCAAATACTTTAATTATGAGACTTCTCAAATTTGGCATACATTGACTATCTTAACCCCCAAGTAATGTCCAAAGTATGGACCAGATCATCACATGTAGTTATAAAAGTAATCAAACATTACTATCCATGGTATACTTTAATCCTGAAATGTAGTCACTGGGCATTTGACTGTTAAAATAGGCTACCAGGTACACTAGTACAATGAAGTCTAGAACATTTGGACTTTCAAGATAAAATGGGATCTTGCTCTTGAACAAAAACAAAAGCTCAAAGTACAGGTTGTCTTTGGACTGTATCTAGTGACTCCTGGCCAGGTTAACTAAGAATCATGAAGAAAGTGAACTTATTTATTTATTTTTTTGTCCTTTTATTTTTTGAGACTGGCCGCACCATGCTCAGCCAGTGAGCGCACTGGTCATCCCTATATAGGATCCGAACCCGTGGTGGGAGCGCCGCTGCGCTCCCAGTGCCGCACTCTCCCGAGTGTGCCACAGGCTCGGCCCAGAAAGTGAACTTATTTAGTTTATGAATTCTCAATACTTAGCCCATATAATTAAATATTAATTGAATGAAGAAAAAATCTGCAATCTTCAGCATTATAGAAACTCCTGAAAAAGAGTAAGCAGCAATTTGTTGACTTGCAAAGAAATTTAATCAAAGTTTCTAAACAAGACTGCCAATATAAAGTAATTCAAACTTTTGATGTTAATGAAAATATTTATTCAAACCTAACTGTAGTACAGTATCAAGTTAAATAAACATTAGCTGTATGATATTTAGTTCCTTAGGAATAGACCATTGCCACGTCATAAAAATTTCTTACAACACAAATTTCCGCAGTAAGGTTCAGTAATTAAGACGTGATTTCTACATTGAGAAATGCTGTGTTTGAGTAGGATGTATTTATATTTTTAAAGATCCAGTACAAAAAAATGGTTGAGGAAAGTGACTCTTTAAAAAAATATATACCTGTAGAAAAACCCCTAATATACTGATACTCAAACAGAAAGCACTTAAGAGAACATACTTAATGTCTAGGCACAATTGGTCAGGTACTAATTATAGTTTCTGTTCTCATGTAAAAGTTTAAACCAATTCTTAGACTTGACTGATGTGTTAGAGTCGAATACAGAGAAGGCACCTCTCTCACTCTCCTTAAGGACCTTTTTTGGGGCAGCCAGCTGATAACGGGGAACTGAACCTTTGACCTTGGTATTATATGCACCACGCTCTACTGAGTGAGCCAACTGGCCAGCCCCAGGACCTTTTGAGAGTAACTCTTTATAACACTTTAAGGAATACACAGACAATGCACTTTATCTAAATATAGATATAGTTATTTAACACACCCTATTTTAGGAGAAACTAAATTAAAATATAAAACTATGATTTCTCTTTTTACATCTTATGATGAACATGACTTTCTAAAAGGACACCAGGAGATAATCCTCCACACAAGCTTTAACATAGAATACAAAATTTATATTAAATGTGCATTGGTCACTACTATGTAAAGAGTTCTATGAGTTAGTGCAATTCTTTAAATCCCCAGTATTTAGGGGAAAAGTATGTACATACCGAGAAACCTCAACTACTAACTACATAACCAAACTTTTTATGGCTCAATAGTCTAACCACTTAAAGTTCTGTAAAAGACCATAAACAAAAGATCAGAATACGCAATAAGTGGCTTATAAAATTCTCTCTTTAAAACAGAGAACAGAACTATTAGAAGAAATAGTTAAAGTGTACAATTCCAGGAATATAATCTTTACTGCAATTGTAAGAAGGGGTGGTAAAGTATTCATTCCGGAAAAAACCCATCAAACTGAATTTCTGTTTAGATACTTTACTAGCAGTTGAGGTGGTTATCATTTTGTAGTACTTAGTGGCTACATATTTAAATGTCATGTTGAACAATTACTAAAGGCAATTTATAAGCATCATTTTCCTCCAAAAGAAGTGAAAAATGATTCCAGATGAATAAGCCTCAAAATTAGGGTAAGAAGTCAAAAAACACAGTGTAAGAACATCAACCTCTATTTCAACAAGATTTACACAATATTTACAATATGCAATTGTCAAAGCTATACAGTTTTGCAGACTGGCTTTACTTAACACTTCTGCAAATGTGTTTTCCAAGATAAAAACATACCAAAGTAAGCCTATTTACAAACTAGGAAGCTGCTTCAGAAACAGCATGATTTAGCTATAAAGTGAAATTTCAGTACAATGAAAGTGCAGGTCATGCTTTCAGATTCTGTTAATATCCCATTCCCTACACTCATAGTTTAAGGGATACAAGTTTTAAACAGCTACTGTTCTTATATTTTCAGAATGTTTACTCATCATAATGCAATGATAACAAAAATTTGTCCACATCCATTCCAGCTGGAAATGAACTGGGTAGCTTCTTTTTCTGTCAAAAAAAAAAAAAAAAAAGAAGAAGAAGAAGAAGAAGAAGAAAGAAAAAACAAACTCAAACAAGGCCAAAAAGCTTTCTTAATAAGTCACCTAGAACATTATATCGGGTTCTTCCATATACAACTAAAATTGCCAAAACTTTTTAGTCTGTTAGAATTTTAGTTCTACTTTAGAGAAGTAGAGCAAGTTTTTAAAACCCAAGGTTAATTAAATATATTTCAATGGTACTTCAATGTTAGTTTAGGGGAAAAATACATTATACAAATCCAGAGTGTATCCAGAGACAAGACAGAACATGCTTTCTATAAGGTGGTCATTATTGCCAAACCATAAACCTTAGAAAGCTTTACTAACAGAGATATTAAGAGTAACAGGCATTTATCAAGTTCCAAACACTTACTATATACACCAGGTACTTTGTATATACTACATTTAGTTCTCACAAACACCAGGTAATATGTATGGTGGTAACATCATGTCAAATGATGAGGCTGAGACTCAGGAAGGCTATAGTCTTAACCATGGTCATGGAGCCAATAAGCAGCAAATGCAGGATTCAAACCCAGGCTTTTAGGGCAGCAAAGCCAAGATTCTTTCCCTGATATCATACTTCCTCTATGACATTTTAAACACTTTCTATTCAATCCACTTACTAAATAGCTGACTGAATTTAAAATAAATGGGTTTCATTCATCAATGCTACCCTTGTATTGCTTTCCTACAGACAACCATGGTTAAAAAAAAGGTTGGTAAATTTAATTTTTCCACGGCTCCAACATGTTAACATTCCAAAGAACCTACAGAAGAGATGATAAGATGTGATAAAAAAACCCAAGATCTAAAAGGAGCAAAGTAGTTTTTTTACTTGGTAATTCCACACAGTAGTGGTTTCCCAATCTTATTTCATGCCTTGTCATTCTCATGAAAAAACTTGGGTCCTACCATGACAAACAAAAACCCACTTTTCCCAAGGAAGATGTTTATAAATAAATGCCTTAGCAATTGTTTTGAAAATGCTGTTTCCCCTAGACAACTTCTGAGTACCACACTGAGAAACACTGCTATTGAATCTATTTTGTCAATAAAAACTCAAAACTGTCTTGATCATAACATTCAGTCAGGTAGCTGTGGCAAAAAATGCTGAATTCTCTAATATGGGTATTGAAAGAAGGGAAAGGTGTAGTTTTAAATCAAAACTTTCAAACTTGCCTTAATTTTCTTCTTTTTCATTGGTATTGATGAATTTGCAAGATTTTTACTAGAAGTACGGGAGTTTCGCTCACGCTCATCTAATTCCTCAATTTTCCGCTTCTTTGTGGTGCTCCTTGAAGATGCTCTAAACTGTTGTGTATTATCTTTTAGAGGAGTTGCTGAAGTAGTCCTAGAGATGGCTGCTCTGGACAGAATCATTAATGTATGGGCAGCCATGTTTACACTGTTTTCACTGCCTGTTTCACTGGCTGGGCTGCAGGCAGGCAAGTCTGGGGTGACAGGAGGGACCATTACTTTGGGTGTGGTACTGTCTTCACCAAAACGCCTACTAGAGGGGGCCTTGATACCATCCGTAGGTTCTTCTTTATGTTTTTCCCCTGTTCCTGGGCCAGGTGTCCGGGGTCCAGGTAAATCACTACTGTCAGCAAGCCTATTTACTGGGCTATGCCACTGAACATCCTGTAACATTTCTGTGGTAATCACAGAACTTGCAGACTTCGTTTGTTCTTGTTTTAGATCCTTCACAGCTGTGCCTACTGAAATGACATTCTTACTATTTGAAGATCTGCCTTGTTTTTTGGTCAGTTCTTGCAGTGAAGCTATAGTTTTCTCATTCCGTAAACCTCCATTTTGTTGTCCAACAGACGGTTTTGAAGTTTCTGGATTTTTCTGCCTTTCCACATCACTGCATAATTCATTCTCCTTATTAGCTGTTGCTTTATGGAAGGATTCAAGTACAATTTCTGTTGGCGGAACTTTCTTTTCTGACTGAGTTTCTCTTACGGTGGTATGTCGGCTAATGGCAGTTTCTGATTTAGATAAAATCTTAGGCATAGGAGGTTTCTCTCTGTCTTTTTTGACAGCATTATTAGAAGGGGGTTTTAAGGTGGAGGACACAATGGGTGAGTCAAGATTAGGAAAGGAAATTTCATTCCTTTCTTTGTTTTGGGACACCATCTTATGGTTTGGCCCCTGTGTATTTGCCACATGAGAAGGAATGCTATCAAAACAGAGCACCCGTCTGTGGCTTTCAAATTGTTTGTTAGCTGGAACTATACTTTCTACAGAGAAGGGAACTGTGATTTCTTCCAATTTTTTCCCAAGATCTGTAGCCATATTCTTGTCAGAAACTTCGGTTCTTAAAAAAAAAAAAAAAAAATTACTTTTAGTAACAAAGAAATCCTTTGTTTTTAATCTGAGCATTCAAATAATGTATGTTAGAAACTACTTTATGCTCTCACCTATGTGCATGACATCCAACTGAATGACTTGATGAATCCACCAAATTATTTACTTGTTTTCCTGGAATTAAAAATGAATTCATTAGAAAAGAAAAACATTCCTGAGAGAATGGAACAGATGACAGTATCATACACCATGAGAAAAAATTTTAAATGATAGCTAATGTACAAATAAAACACTTTCACATACTGACTTTGTAATATATACAAGACTACCACTTATCCATTCTATAGAGGACATCTTGATATGGAGCAAATGACTTGCTTCAACTTCAGGCAAGTGTTACAAATCCAGTCTTTGGATCTACAAATTACAATGCTCAATATAACAATGTACTACATAGATCCAGACAGTTACTTAAAAAAAGCTACATATGATACTTATTTTAAAGTTTTGCCCATGTAACTGTTATGTTTGCAAGCCTGTGTCACTCAGAACACATGCTCTGGAGTTTTAATAGTTTGTTCTTAGTTTGTTCATATTTTAATTTCCATAGGCTTCAGCATTTATGTGAGAGCAGCAAGATATGAGAGCTAGGAAGGGGAGCAAAGATGAGACTCTGAAGGACCTTATATATTATGCAAAAGGTTTCAGAGACAATCCTTAAGAGTTTTAAATAGGGAAGATGCATAAATAGATTTATGTTTTAGGAAAATTAATCTGGTAATACTGTGGAAGATGGAATAGAGAGGAGAGAAAACTAGAAGCATGAGTTCTAGTTAAAAGGCTACAAATACTTCAGGTAAGGGATGATGAGGGTCTTAGAGACAATAACGAGCATTCACATGGATATGAAGGGTAAAGGAAAATCAATGATGATGTTAATCAAGGAGGAAAAAAGGAGGCAGAATTCTTTGAGGAAGAGAGGTGAGACTTAGATATGTTGAGTTTGAAGGTCTTGAGTTACATGAAATTAGCAAGGGAGAAGCATAATACTTTAGTGATAGTTCCAGAAGCTACCAATACTATCTACAGTTATAGAGGAGTAAAGTAAGGCAAAAATATAAAAACTCCAATACATATGGCAATATTAAGACGCAGCTGGTGATCTTAGTATAGACAATTTTAGTAGAAACACGAGAAAAGACAATAATGTGGATGAAGGAATGGGAGATTAAGAGGGGTTGGGAATAAAGGATTGGCAGGTGGGACAAACATAAGTAAGTTTACAGTCATAGAGGGAAGGAGCCAAAAAAGGAAAGATGAAAGATACAGAAGATAAAATCTAGAGCACAAGTAGACTGCATTAACCTTAGAAAGAACAAGTTATTCTTTTAAGGAAAAAAAGAAAAGGGAAGGATGATTTTCGAAGCAGGAAAGGTACATATTGAATGGGAGTGATCAAAAAATAAGTTTAATACTGATAAGCTGGAAAATAAAATCATTGGCTAAGACTGATGAGGTGAGGATTAGACAGACGTGAGAAAAGCTGTGCATGTCTGAAATAATTTGAAGGGGGAATGGGAGAGAAAGCAGGCAGACAGACATTTAGAATGACTGCCAAGTGGCAGGTGGATGAGAAATAAATCTTTAAGTGGTATGGAATGGCAGCACTTCTAAAGCAATGCTGAGTACCCCACATGTAAAAGCAGAGATGGTTGGTTGGACAGATCAAGGGCTGTAGACTAGCCTGTGAGTATGTAAAAGAATGTGGATATACATTTTATTAAGAGTACTGGCAAAAGTGGTGGATGTGATATATTATGGGGTCTAGGCTGTACAGGGGAGGAAATTAATCCAGAAAAAAGATGAAAGTTCAGGCAAAAGGTTAGAATTCAAGTAATAGGAGCTATTACTGGTTGAAGAGGAATTCAATGGGTACATGAAAATAAATGTATTTAGAGAGAAGTTATTGGCTTTAAAAAATCTTGTAAGTCTATGGGCTGGCCACTTAGCTTACTTGTGAGAGCATGGTGCTGGTAATGCCAAGGTCATGGGTTCAGATCCCTGTACTGGTCAGCTGCCCAAAAAAATAAGTAAATACCGGCTAGCCACCAAAAAATAAAATAAAATAAAATAATTTTGTAAGTCTAATAAGAAGGTAAAAAAATTCAAGGTGTGGCTATAGAAAAGGTTGGCTGACGTAAAGATTCGACTGATAAGAACTGAAATCCTTACACTGTTAAATCTTCAAATCTATGAACATAGTTCTCTATTTAAATCTTCTTATAGATCCTTTATGAGAGATTTTAAGTTTTCTCCATTTGTAACATTTTTGGTTAGGTTCTTTATTGTTTTGGTGATTATTATAAATGGTATCTTATTTTCTATTACATTTAATAATTGCTTATTGCTGGCATAAAAAACAATTTGGATAAATTAATCATACTGGTAACTTTGTTGAATTCTTATTAGTTCCAGTAATTTCTTTATTGATTCTCTGGCACTTTCTGTATATAGAGCATGTCATCTGCCATAATAGTTTTATTCGCTCTCTACAAATATTTACACCCATTTTCTTATTGTATTGTCATGGACCACTTATCTATGGTAACTTTTTTTTTTTTTTTTTGGCAGCTGGCCAGTATGGGGGTCTGAACCCATGACCTTGGTGTTATAAGACTGTGCACTAAACAACTGAGCTAACTGGCCAGCCCTGTATGGGAACTTGTATGTGGTGGAGGTAGAATCAGATGTCAGTGGGGAAAAGATGGATTATTTAACAAATAATTTATTAGTATTGGAAGTGTTGGCTTACTATCGAAAGGGTGAGAATGACCATCCTTGTTTTATTCTCAACTTCAAAGGGAATCCATAATGTTTACTAAGGATAGCCTTTAAGAACTTTTATTATAAATGGACGGTGAACTTTACCAATTTTTTTTTGGTATTGATTTTGTAATGGGATAAAAATAGAGTCAGACTGAGAAGATATTTGGGATATGTACCAATAATAGAATAACACCTCAACAGACAGGAAATCTAATAGAGAAGCAAGAATAGGATGTGAATAAGCAATTCACAAAAGTGGAAATACCTATCATTTATAGTTATGAGAGACAATTCTGAACCTTATTAGTAATCAGAATAATGTAAAAGAACGATACAACATACCAGTACTTAACATCATCCATCATTGTGGCAAAAATTAAGTTACCACATGGTATCAGGCATTGGCAATGTTGTGGGGGAAGTAGGAAAAATAATGGTGGAAGTATGTAAACTCTCTTCTCTGTGACCAAGAATTCTACTCCTGGGTATATGCCCCAAAGAAACTCTCATATGAGTCCACACAAGGCAAAGATGTTCATATCATTGATCGTCAAGATAAAAATCCTGGAAAGAAAAGTCCATTGATAGGGGATAAATAAATAAAATAGGTTTATGCAAGTGATGGATTCCCAATGGTCATTAAAAGGATAAGATAAAGAACATAGAGTGGGGTGAGAAGAGGGACTTCTAGGTGGAGGAGATAGCACAGGTAAAGGTATGGGACAAGACCAGCAAGTATAGGATGAGCGTCAAGTATGGTTGGTAAAAAGGGTCCAAGCTGAGAAGTGGTAAGAGATGAGAGTGGAGAGGTTGTTAGTGGTGAGATGACAAATGCACATACATATGTTACCCTGAGGAATTTCAATTTTATCCTGTGGGCAGTGGAGAGCTGCTAAAAGATTTTAGGCAGGGAAGCAACATATTCAGATTTGTATTTTGAGGGAAAAAAAGTCACTCAGCCAGCAGATACAGGAAGAACTAGAAAAGTAACAACTACAAGAAGGGAGACAAGGATAGGTTGTGATTGATATAACTTAGATGAAAAATGATGAATACTTGGACTAAGAAAGGAGAAATGTGTGTTAAAAGCGACTCCAGTTTTTTGACATGGGTAAATAGTTAGATGGTTGGGCTATTGACTAAAATAGGGAACACAGAAAGGTGTAATTTGCAAACTTTAAAGCCTTGCTACTCAGAGTGTGTGGCATAGTATCATCAGCACTGGCTGGTATTACTTGGAAGCTGTTAGAAATGAGGAATCCCAGGCCCTGTACCAGTCCTATTAATTCAACATCTGCATTAACAAGATCCCAGGTAGTTCATATACACATGAAAATTTGAGAAGCACTGTTCTTAAAGTCTCTATACAAATATATAAGGCACTTACTAAACACTTTAAAGCAGTCAGGAAAAACAGGAATTATGCTTATCTTAAATAGCTCCAAAGCATAGACCAAGGAAAAGCAGGCAAAAGCTAAAGGATTCAACAAGGGAAACAACTTTCTCAGAATCAAAGCTGTCCAATAACAGAGCTAGCTGCTTTCTGACATCTGTTATTAGAAAACTTTAAGTGATAGGAGAATCACTCGTTAGGAATGGTATAGGTATTGAAAAGGAAAATATTCAGGTGTTGCTGCAAACAAGTACACAGATGTAGAGTTGACATTAATGAACTTAAAAAAAAAATGGTACCTATACAAGGCTTGTTTCTTAGTCCCTGAGCCCTCTGAGATTTTGGAGGGATGGGGAATTGAGGGATACTTCTATTGCATACAGGTGCTGCCAAAGGCATATGAAGCACCTAGAAGAGAAGAAGCCATTAATTATACTATGTTAGAAAAGCTTCACTGCACCATTTTTAGTTCATAAATCTTACCTGCCGAGGAGGAGCAGAGAAGGTATTTCCATTCTGTCCAACTACAGATACAGGGATCATTCCCACCATTCCTTGGAGTACAGGCTGGACTGGAGAAGCAATTATGATGGCAGATCCTAAAAAAACAATTCTTATTAAGATAGGATTTCCTCTAAAATCTTTTGGTATGAAATACCAAAGTAATTATTACTTTTAAATAAATTCTATGAACATCTCTCCCTTACAATATACTCCTTGAAAAAAATTGACTTAGAAACAACAGCAAGAGTAACAAATTAAGAAAAAGTTGATCTAAATATTAAGGTGGTCTTATGGCATTTAGTCACAGTTAATTATCATGGGCAAGTCTAAGACTCTACTGTACAGAGAACATATTACAATTATATCTTGATTTCTCTAGAAAGAATAGTTAAACTAATTAGAAGATGAATGGTTAATGTTTCAAGTCTGAATCTTATACCAGAAAATTAGGATCCTGACTGAATGTTTATAGCCCAAGACTATGTTTATAATCTCAACCTATCATATCTCAATGGTATCAGTCAAAAAGCATCCAAAATTAAGTGCATGACCAGATAAAACTATGGGGTGGGGGAGAGAGGAGGAAATTACATCATCCTTAGAAGTTAACAATATAGTCCATGGCTATCATAATCTGGCCCTGCCCTGTAAATGAGCTTTTGCCTAATACACTAACTACTCCTGTCAGGTTGATCTCACTTTTATGCACGCCTACTGCATTCTCTCAAGTTACCTATGCTTGTGCTGCTTTCCTTGTCTATAAAAACTTTCTTCCTTTAACCCCAAATACTACCTTATTTCTCTGAGCTTGAGCTCAAGTCACCCCATTCTCTACCAGTTCTGGCCTCTTCCTTATCTCATTTGAAACAGCACTTGAAACAGATCCATGAGGTTTAATACTTAACTGCTGATATTTAATCAAATTTTATTGTATGCCTACAATGTAAAAGGGGACGGAGAGGAGCTTGAGAACCCGTACATAAGGGAATGTAGATGAATATGCCATAAGCTCTATCTCTGAGGAATGTACAATCAAGAATGACCAATATGACAAGCATGTCAATCACTAAATACATATAAAACAGCATGTAAGGGCCGGCCCGGTGGCGCACTTGGTAGAGTGTGGCGCTTGGGAGTGCGGCAGCGCTCCCGCCGAGGGTTCGGATCCCATATGGAGACCGGTCCGCTCACTGGTTGAGCGTGGTGCGGGCGCGACACCGAGGGTTGCGATCCCATTGCCGGTCTCAGTGTGGGCGCAACACCAAGGGTTGCGATCCCGTTACCGGTCACAAAAAAAGACAAAAAGGAAAAAAAAAAAACCAGCATGTAATAAATGCTACAAGAGAGCCCCTATGAACAAAAGATTCTACAGACAGGGATTAATTCTAGAAGGTTAGAAGACAGAAATTAGAAAGGGTTTTATGGGGGAGAAATTCAAGTTGTTTTTGAAAGTCTCTATAAAAAGATGATAAATTCCTTGAAAACTACAGTTATTAAAAAAAATCTCCCACAACATTGGGTTTTAGTAGGTATGTAGCCATGCAATGAATTATTCTTTCTTTTTGCCTTCTTGTAGATTATTAGCACATAGCTTGAGAAGTAACTGTGAAAAGAGAAAGAAAAAAATTAAACCTCTGAAGTCCACAGTTTACCAGCAGATTTAAAGAGGAGGTATAATCACAAGATTCAGAGTCTGTTCTCATACCATCTATCCATGATTTATTACCTCCTAGTCAATAACTTCACACATAAGAGAAATAAAATCCCCACCCACAGAAATTAATTTCAGTATGTTCTTAAAGTTACCTTGTGAAAAGTTAGGTGACACAGCTTGGTTGACAGCAAATACACTGTTTGACCTTGGTGGCGTCTGTAACTGAGGTGGTGGAGGTTGAGCAGTTATAGGTGCAGAATTTCCAGGCAACACCACTACATTAGACTGACTGACTGTTGTTCCCATGGCTGTTGGATCAGTCACACAGGTAGCTATCAGAATGTTATTTGAATTGCCAAAAGTTGTGCTTGTGGCTGGCATCAACTGTATGTATCCTCCATCCTTAGAAACACATGGTGTAACACTGGCTGTAAAAGCAATGCCATTTTCATTCTGAGTGTTGTTTATGGTAGAATCTTCAGGTTTGAGTGCTAAAAGGCTGTGTTCCATTGAGGCTGAATCTCCTACTTCAGCAGATACAACAGCACCTGCAGTTTCTTCTGAAGATAGGCATTTAACTAATTCTGCATTTTTGGGAGGTGATTTAACAGGAGAAGACAAAATTATAGTTGGCAAGTTTTCTTCACTGATACTAGAAACAGCAGTGTTAAGTTCAGTATCTGAGGAAACAAATGGATCATCACTAATGATAATTTTGAGAGAGACGATATTTGATGCATCTATCTCTGTTGAGTTGTTGCTAGAAGGTTTATCACCAGTATTTTGGGACCCAGGGTGAGAATCTCCCACTGAAGAACACAGAGATTCTGAAGGAAGAGAGTGATTATTTTCTATAGGATTACCTTCCAGAGGCATCAATGCAACTTCCCCACAGTTATCATTTCCACCTAGAGAGAGAAAAATAGTATCTCCATCTTCTTGTACAGAAGATGAAGGATCTTGTGAATCCAAAATAACTTTCTCAGACTTGGACGGCTGAGTTTCATTTTCTGTATGATTTAACTCAGCAGATGTTGAATCATTAGATGGTTGTTTAATTGAAGGGACTGAATCTCCAAGATGAATTTCTACTTGTTGTCCAGATACATTAAAACCTGAACTTTCAACAGACACAGGTAACATTTTACTTTGAAGTGAAGAATTATCTTGGCAATCTGATAGTTGTTGTGATACAGATGATAATACATTATTGATTTCAATTTTACTCTTGTGAATTTCACTAGCATCTGGTGATTTGGAACCATGCAAATTAGTTTTAAGTCTTACTGTATCATTAGAATTTTCACAAAATTGACTTTTTTTAGATGACTTTCCAGTTAATGGAGTATTTAGGGATAAATGTTGAGAACTTTTCCCAGACAGAATTAAGTTTTCATTGTTAGTTTCACTACCAAGTGAAACAAATTCAGTTATTGGTATATCAGGCTGATCAGGCTGTAATTGAGATTCATTCAGTACATTTGGAGACAGTGAATTCTTTTCAACCTCTATAGCCATTTCAGTTTCAGTAGACATCTGATTGGTGTATAATTCAGCACAATGCTGATTACACTCAGCATCAGAATTTTCTCTTTGGTTAAAGTCATTCAAATTAGGCACAGACTCAAAGGTAATGTCCAGGTTACACTTCTGTTTAGTAAGTACAGTTGTTTTAAAGGCTTTTTTCTGGATGTTAGAGCCTATTTGGGAAAAATTTTCCTGGGCTTCTTGTCTAAGCACATCACAGTTGCTGTCATTCTTCAAAGCATTTAATGCATCTTCACTTTGATAGGATGTACAAAATGGGGGCTGATCAGATTGCCCATCTGTAAAATATCAGGATAATGGAAAGATTTGGTGAGCAAGTTTGGCTTCTGAGGTAGTCATCTTTACTGGAAAACTTATTTTGCCAAGAAAGTTCCTAATCTTTGGCATATCAATAAGTTGAAGTCCGACAGACTGTATCACCCATTTTCTAAGCATCAAACAATTTACAAGTACTTTTCTAATTACTGATACTTTGTTTTTTTTTTTTTTTTAAAAGATGACCGGTAAGGGGATCTTAACCCTTGACTTGGTGTTGTCAGCACCACGCTCAGCCTGTGAGCGAACCGGCCATCCCTATGTGGGATCCGAACCCGGGGCCTTGGTGTTATCATCACCGCACTCTCCCGAGTGAGCCACGGGCCGGCCCTAATCACTGATACTTTTTAAAAACAAGTGTCAAATTATTTTTCGAGCTTCTTGGAAAATGGACAACACAACGAAGGAAGAAGCATAGAGGTTTAAGAGCAACTAATACTTACCAGCAGGTAAAAACAGTAGCTCCAAAGATGTAGTATGTTTTAAAACACTGACTTTTCAACCTCTACCATCTCTATTGACCTTACTTTATCTAATATATTCGTAAAGGTAAAATGGAGCCAAGTACATTTTGCATGATCAACATTTTTTTTTTTTTGGCGGCTGGCTGGCATGGGAATCTGAACCGTTGACCTTGGTGTTATCAGTACCATGCTCTAACTGAGTGAGCTAACCAGCCTTCATGTTCAATATTTGTTCTCACTGCATACTATTTAACATTCAACACACATTTACTAAAGACCAATCATATGCTTGGTACTGGGACATAAAGATGAATAATCCAGTCTCTAAACTAGGAGAGATTAGTCTAGTCAGGAAAACAGATATAGAACAGAAAGTCATAATAAAGCATGATTAAAATCTGTAATAGCGGGCCGGCCCAGTGGCGCACTGGAGAGTGCGCCCCTTGGGAGTGCGGCGGCGCTCCCGCCGAGGGTTCAGATCCCATGTGGAGACTGGTTCCCGCTCACTGGTTGAGCACGGTGCGGGCGCAACACCGAGGGTTGCAATCCCGTTGCCGGTCCCTGGTGCGGGCACGACACCGAGGGTTGTGATCCCATTACCGGTCAGTAAAAAAGATAAAAAGGAAAAAAAAAAAAATCTGTAATAGCATAGGAACAAAAGTCACCTCTTTCTGCCTATGGAGCATGAGAAAGCGTTATAAAGGAGGTACTGTATGAGGAGTTTTTGAAACATAAAGGAAGTATGACAGATGGAGACAGAGGAAAGGGTGTTTCAGAAATGACAGCACTTATACACCGTGTCTTTCCACATTCACAATTTAACACAGCAAACATTACTTTGAACCAATATGAAATATATAGGGTAAAACCCAGAAAAATGTATGCCAACTATAGTATAATTCTGTTATGTAACATTGATAAAATGATATTGGGTATAGAGCACATTTGAATCCTTTTTGTGGAGAAAACAGTGAAAATCACGCCTAGGCTACATAAATTCAGGGGAAGTAGTTTCTTAATGAAGTGGAAAGGCTTTTTAACAAAGTAGGACTTCACATTTCTTTTTTTGCAGGGTGGAGCTTCAGTGAAGCACAATCTTTTAGACATAATATACGGTGAAAGACATACCCCACTATAATTGAGCTAGAAGAAATGGAGGATTGGGCTTGGGTGTTGTCACAAGACTCAAAGAAAGAATGTAGTCTGAAATGTGCCAAAGCCAGTTTCTGGAGGAAAAGATGTGAAAATTGAAAGCCATCAGGTTACTTAGGGGATGCGGGGGTTGATATACCTAAAAACAGGTGAGCAGAAAAGATTATTTTGGCATAACATGTAAATAGAATGGATAGAGGCAGTTATGAAAAGAAAAAGTTTAGCACGAAGTGTGAGAAGCCAGGATAATGGTTATCTTTGAGGAATAGGGATGGAGGGAGTAGTGATTGGGAAGGGGTACAAAGAGAAATTTTTGTGGTGCTGGTGATGTTTCATTTTTGTTTTTTACTACTTGGGAGATGGTTACATAGGTATCTGCTTTATTTAATTGATTGGATTTGGTAATTCAATGAGCTGTATATATTTTTATTGTGCACTTCTGTGCACATGTGTTATATTTTAAAATAAGACTAAGTTTTAAAAAAATCTGCAAATATTTAAGAAAATCTAAGATGAACTTATTCATAGACTTCCCTCATTCAATAAGTAGTTACTGTGGGTTAGTTATGTACCATACTGGTACTCCATGAAGGGCAGAACTGTAAAGAACCAACTTAGTAGACATAGAAATATGAACAAAAACCTCATAAATCCTCAAACTCAAGACTATTATAGTATATAATTTAGACAGATTAGTCAGGGAAGCAGATACAGAACAGAAAGTCATAATAAAGCATGGTAAAAACTGTAACAGCATAGGAACAAAGGCACCTCTTTCTGCCTAGACAAATTAAATACAGATGCTGAGCAGTCAGCTAAACTCACTTACCAGGATGAATAATTGATACCACAAACAAACCTGACAAATTAGGGATTTGAATTTGTGCCTTAATAAAATTATGTTAAATGTTACAGACTTTTGTTCAACTGATCAACATTATTAATACTAAATTATGCATGTCAAGAATCTACTGTATTATAAAGAAATGAGCACTAAAAATTCACCTTTTAATCAAAGTAATAAAGATTTAGGAGTAATTATTTTTAATGGGGAGAAAATTAGAAATAAAAAAATGACCTATATGGTAATTTGAACAACTTCCAAAATTAAACAATATTTTCTGTCTTTGAATTTTGAGAGTAATATTAAAATTTGGATTGATATTAACAAAATCAAATTCTTACCAGATTCTTCTGTTTTAAAAGGACTTTTAACTGTTAGATTAGTTTCATCTGCTAAAACTATATTGGAATTGGTTTCCATATGCTGACTGGAAATGCCTTGTGATGTATTTTTATTATTCTTTGTTTTACCTGTTAAAAGGGGAACAAGGAAATAGTTAAATGAACAAAATAAAAATAAGCATCAATTAACACAGCTTGAGAGTGGTCAAGCAAATGTTAAAATTTGGTTCTAATTATGGTTTTTGGGATGTTTTTAACATGCTGCTTCGTATATCATTTTGAAGCACAAACATCTTTCCACCAAACTAGTGGTTCTTGGACTTAAGCCTTTATCAGAATCTCCTGAAAGGCCCAACAAAACTGCATTTTCAACGAGCTCTCAGATAATGTCAATATTGCTGGTTTAGGGGACTACACTTTGAGAACTACTATACTAGATCATAAAATTGAGGTCAATGGCCAGTTTTTTTTGTATTCCTTTTATACTATTCAATTGTGTTCAGTATAATGTCTGTATAGCAGTAAACCTTAACACATTCCCTGTTGACCAGCAAAAATGCCCACAAAAACAAACAAAACTGTCCCCCATGTTTATAGCTGAGGCTTAAGTGAAAACAAAACAAAACCCCCTTTCATTTATCCATATAATTTTGCTTTAATGAAAATAGGAACTTTTTCAGATACTCTGGGGAATGTTGTTTCACTCTGCTTAAGTTACCAAAGAAACTGGATAAACTCTTCTTCTAACCGCCTTGAAGGAAATGATCTACTTACCATAGTCAAAGAGATCAAAGAGTGCCTGAAATGCTGGGTCTGATTCTGTCTGTTCCAATATATACTGTATAGCTTCTTCAGACATGTGGATTTCACTCTGCAAAATAAAAGAGTGAGTTGAAGGCATGATCCTAATTGAATTAATATGGTTTAATACCAGCAAAATAATTAGCAGACATTTGATAGTTTTGACTTTTTATATGGAAGCATTCCTCTTCAAGGAAACTTCCTCTGATTTTAAGTGTAACAATATGTTCATTTAAAACAAGACTAGAAAATAGGTGAATGTTCCTTAATTCTACTTCCTAGAGTTAATCACTTTGGTGAATATATTCCTAAACATTAAAATAGATATAGGATCTATATGTATATAAACAGAAATAAAATCATACTGTAATATTCTGCAATCTGCTTTCTTTTTTTTTTTTTTTTTCCTTTTTGTCTTTTTCCATGTCCGGCAACGGATTGCAACCCTCAGTGTTGCCCCCGTACCGGACTAGGACCGGCAACGGGATCGCAACCCTCGGCGTTGCTCCCGCGCCTCGCTCAGCCAGTGAGCGGGAACCGGTCTGTATGTGGGATCCGAACCCTCGGAGGGAGCACCGCCGCACTTCCCAAGTGGCGCACTACAGCAGTGCGCCACCGGGCCGGCCCTGCAATCTGCTTTCTACACAGTTTACTGTAGATTGCTTTGTAGGTCCTTCAGTATAAATCTATCTCCCCTCATTTAGCCTTCTGCTTCGGTCTCTTCACATTAAATGCTCTCTTCATATGTTGGACAATCCTTGCTTATCTGCTCATATTTAAAAGTAGCATGCCAAAAGCTACTTGCAAGCTCTGTGCCAATTTTGGGGGGTGAGTTTGTCAACAACAATATAAGCTGTAGAATAACCTTGCAGAACCATCTGTATTTTTAGTTCTTTTCTTTTGAGTGACTCAGACTTGTTGCTGGGAAAGTGTTTTTCGGGAAGAATGTAGAATGGGGAGAAGATACAGAGTTTAACTACCTCCTAAAATTTGCACATTATCATCCCGTTTGTAGCCCACCTTTCTATTTATTTTCAGAGGTACTGGTGCTACTTCTTGAGCCTTTTGGGATTTTCATTCTGTGAATTTGCTTTTTTCTGAGCTTTGCCTGGCTTACCTCTACTGGGTCTACTAAGTCAGGTAACACTTGTCCATTTCAACTTCCAAACATTGTTTTTCTGGTTTGTGTCTGGTAAAAATCATTTTTCTGGTTTATGCTTTAAAAAAATTCCCTATATTGTTTTAAAAACTGTTATTTAACAGTTGATTAGAATGTGGTGCTGATGACACCAAGGTCTACGTTTTAATCCTTATACTGGCCAGCCACCAAAAAAAAAAAAAATCTTTAATTTTCCAGAAATATACAATATTAGGAAGAAGCAAGAGCAGATGGTTGCATCTTCACTTTCTTTAACATATTATTTCACTGTTTCTTTAAATTATTACACAGTTTGTAGCAGTGTAGAACTGCGATTTATATAAACACTGGAAAGTATCATTGCTTACTACACACAAATGTATCCACTAATGAATCTTTTAGTATTAAATACTTGGAAATCCACCACTGATTGTTTTATGATTATTTCAAAAGTCTCTATCCAATATAGTTTCAGGAACAGATTACATTTGGGTAATGAAGGAAAGCTTTATCTGGAATTATTATTTTAAATCGTTTTATACATCTAATCTGTTGACAGCAATTTTGAAATGAAACCAAAATACCATCAGTATTAACTATGAGTATGTGTACTACACACACACACACATCTACCCATACCGGAAGTCCCAGGAGTTCATCAATTGAGGTCTCTTGTTCAGTAGGGTTGCTATCTGTTTGCTTAGGTACTTGAGTAATACTGTTATCACTGTAATACAGAAAGGAAAATCTTTAGCACAGTTATGCAATTGAGCAAAAAAAAATTAGGCATTTTAAACATATATAGCTCACCTAGTCAAAAACTTATTAATGTTTTCTGCTAGTTTTTCTTGGAGAGATTTGTTGCTTAATATTTTTTCTCGTGCATTTTCAATAACCATTTGCTGGAAAAGAAAGTCAGTATTAACAAAAGGATAGGAAAGAGTATTATGTTATTTATTTAAAAAGAACCAATCAATGGAAGCTATACAGTTTTAATAAACCTAAGTGGAAACACAGAAGTTGTGGTGGCTCTCTCCATATTAACACCTGAATACAGCACTTAAAAATTTAGTGTTTTCACAGATCTTTCACCAACTTTTTCTTCACTGTATATATAATACAGTTCAACACTCTAATTTATCATATAAGATTTTTAATAATCTGACCCCAGTAAAGCCCTATTATACTGCATGACTCAGCAAAAACAAAGTATTTAGTAAAGTTTCCTAAACATACCACCATTTCTTATTTGTTGCATTTGCCCATGATATCTATTCTCTATCCCAAGGCAATTCCAATGCACAGTCTTACAGAAATACTACATTTTTATACACACACACACACACACACACACACACACACACACACACACACACACGTATATACCAGATTTTTAAAACTAAGGAATACCTTGAGTGGCAAAGTTTGGGAAGGCCACTTACTTTTTCTACTGCATATGCATTTGGATCCTGGAAATTCCGTATTGTTGAATGAGGACCAGAAAAAGTCATATTCTTCCTTTGAGATTCACTGAAATACAATTTAAAAGTTTGTCTTTTAACTACTATGTCTAACAGATTTGGTGATAACCAAATAAAGAGACATACATTTTAAGATCATCACGGCAGAATAAATATTGATGTGTGTATGAACAAAGGGCAGTAGAGTAGAAAAAGCATTACCAGACTTGCATTCAGAAGAAATGAGTCTGAGATCTAGCTTTACCACTTACTAGCTACGTGGCTGGAAGCAAGGTAGTCTGTGACCCTTTCACCCATATTATAATGGGATAAGACCAACTGCATTATTGTGGAAGAATAAAATAAAATAAAGTATACGTAAAGACTTGACAAAAAAAAAGTCAAGGTTCCTGTAAGTGTTAGATATTGTTATTGCTGTTATACTGGTTTTTTTTTTTGACCGATAAGGGGATCGCAACCCTTGGCATGGTGTGATCCACACCATGCTCAGCCAGTGAGCGCACAGGCCATCCCTATATAGGATCCAAACCAGTGGCCTCTGCGCTAGCTCCGTACTCTCCCGAGTGAGCCAAGGGGACGGCCCCTGTTTTACTATTTTATGTGAGTAAGTAAGAAGGCCTACAAAAAAAGGAGGCTGAGGTCAACCTTGAATGAGAGACAACAGAAAAACTCCAACAAAAATCATGGCTTGATGGCTGAGAAAACAGAAAAAAAAATTTAAACTATTATCTTCCTTTTCTGAAATATCCTTCAAACAAAGACACACAGGCTAAGTAGGACAGAAATAACTTTTCTCAAAGACTGTCCCTGAAAAGATTCCGTCACTTGATTTAGGACTGTAAATGTGTGTTTGTGGATCATAAAACATACTGGTATTATTTATATTCATTTAAAAAACACTTATTTTTTAAAAAATCTGTAAAAATAAATAAAACAGGGCTGGCCCGGTGGCGCACTGCTACAGTGCGCCGCTTGGGAGCGTGGCGGCGCTCCTGCCGAGGGTTCGGATCCCACATACAGACCGGTTCCCGCTCACTGGCTGAGCGAGGTGCAGGTGCGACACCGAGTGTTGCGATCCCGTTGCCGGTCCCGGTCCAGTATGGGCGCGACACTGAGGGTTGCGATCCGTTGCCGGACACGAAAAAAAAAAAGACAAAATAAACAAACAAACAAATAAATAAATAAATAAATAAAACAGAAAGATAAAAAAGAAAAAAACAAACAAAAATTCTAAGATAACATAAATTGTAAGATTGCCATTATTTTATATAGCACTTCAGAAGAAACATTATAGTTTCTAACGAACAGTGATATGCCATCAGTTGAAGGATGCAGTCCAATTTCAGGGGGGTTAGAATGTGGGCAAAGATGTGTTTTGAAATGGATATAACAGTAGATAGTCCCAAGAACTTAATCTAGCCTTGCTAATTTATTCATAGTGTAAGCATCCTGGTGGTGTTGTTTTTAAAATGGTTATTGGCAACTTGTCCCTTTTAAAAAGCATTTACCTTTTGCGTCTACCAGGAGACATTAAACTGGCATGAGTTTTCCTTTCCTGAGGACGAGGAATGATATTTATAGCCTCTCCAGCTGTATTTCAAGAAAACAAAACAGGAAATAATAGTTTTCTAAACTTGTAATGGGATAAGAAGCATTAAATACTGATTATTATTTTATGTTAAATTCAGTTAACATTTACTGAGTGCCTACTATGTGCAAGGCATTACAGAAGATATTAAGATTAATAAAATATAGTCCCTATGCCTTAAGGTTTTACAATAAAATACAAAGTACAATATAGTCTCAATAAAAAATAACATGGCAGAATGGCAAAAGTATAAGTAGTATAAACTAAGTGTTCTGGGTGTAGAAACGGATTTGGGGAAAAGACAGAAATGAGGAGGATCTTAATGGATGGTAATAAACTTTAGCTGCATAATAAAGAAAGATTAGGAACTAAGATAGCTGACACCTGAATTCTAATCCCAACTCCATTATTAACTAGCTTCTTGCCCCTTACTTACTATCATATATTTTCAATAGTTTCAAGTATACAAAAGCAAGATGTACCACATGATCTCTAAGTTTATTTGTAGCTCTGAAATTCAGCCAAGAATATGAAGCATTTCCAACATGTAGAGATGGAGGTAAACTGGAAAGACATTCCTCATTCCATGAGGACAGACTGGCATGAACAAAGTAAGTAAGTGGTTAAATATAATGTATATATTATTTAAAATGAAATACAACAGGGTCTTTTCCATTAATACCAAAAACAGAATTAGAAGAGAGTTCAAGGTTGGACTTCAGATAGTACAGAAACAGGAAAAGTCCCAGATTAAAATGACTCATAGATTTTATATACTTATTTTAAGGCAAATCTACTTAAAAGTCTGTTTCACTTCTAGCCTCTCATCTCTTTTTGGGGTCATAATTTTGTACTATGAGTATAAAGACATTAGTATATCATATCCATTTATACAATTTGATTAACAACAGAATTTAGAGAACAAAATTTAAACTTACTGGTTACTGTACCTTGTGACTGTGAATGGTTGACCACTACAAAATCTGACCTCAGTGGAGCTGAAACTTGGCCAGGTGGTCGAATAACTTGTGTAGCTGTCAAAGGAGAAGTGGTAAATTGTCCTGAAAGATAAGGTAAAGTCAGCAACTGTGAACTGACAGGAGCTTGTTGAGATGCAAGCCTTCTCTGCCGTTTGATTTCTGCAATACCACTTCTTGTTCGGGCTGAAACACATAAGCATTTAAAAAAATTAACTAATATCAGCATAGTTCGGTAATTTTAACAAGTCATTATGATGCAGGACCCATAATATTTTAACATCAGATCTACAGATGGAAAACGGCCCTTAAAGACTATACTTTCAGGGATCATTTCTATAGTTCGTTACTAGAGAAAACGGCCCTTAAAAGTATCAACTGAAATTATGTAATAATTTCATGAGAAACAAAATAAAGTGAATATACTCAAACTTTATAAATCTAAGAGTACATCTGTCTGCTATATTTCATACTGACAACTCCTCCACAAATTAAGAAACTTGAACTTACTGAATGAGAATTAGAAGATGCTACTATATAAGAGTGAATGGGAAATGTAGGAAGTATTAAAAAATATATGTTTATGATAAATGAAAATATTATTTTCTAAAATGATAAAAGTTGTACTTAGCCAGTAGTTTAAACAAAATATATACCCAGTGCACACATATATGGTCAACTAAAATGTTCATCAGACAGCTACAGTTTGAAGTAATTCTGAACACTGTTTATAGTTTAAAGTTAAATACCAACCTTTCTGACTGGCAGCAAACCCTGGGGAACTTTGCATGCTCCTAACAAATAAAACAAAGTAGTTAACCATTAAAAAGTTTTTGTTGCTGAGATATACTCTGATTTAGTTACAGTCAGACCTGAAGTAAATTATGAGTTCAAAGACAACAGATTTCTCTCAGACAAAAAGGACAAACACAGTTTTTAGGTAAACAACCCTGACTTGCTTTAGGAGAAAGCTAGTGGCATGTAAACACACTCACACATAATTTTAATAATAAACCTCCTATCCAATGTAATATGCATTGGAGTGCCTTGATATTACATTAAGAATATAACCTGACTTGTCTTTAGGAACTCTATATATTTAAGTTATCTACGTACCAAGTATAACATTTTCAGATATCTTTCATAATTATAGATACCTTCCCACAGAGAAATTCTGATTTCACATATGACTCCATACATAAATACTTCAAAATCCCAAAGTTGATGTCTAAGGACATCCTGCTTTTATCAAATTATGACTACAAAATTATTTATCCAACCTCTAAAGAAGGAGCAAAGTAAACATATAGGAAAACTCACAGTACTAGCTAATTCTTCTACTCTGAATTGAAGTTACCCACCCATGTACTTGGTAAACAGTCACTTATACTGTGCCATCATCCTAGGAAATGTGTCAAGTAAGTCTCCAACAAGAGCCACAAAACTTACTGAATTGAACGAAGCACTTTTAATAACACACAAACCAACCTTGGAAAAAACTTGAAGAATCCTTTCTTTTCATGCAATACCTTATCAGTAAAATATCTAAATAACAGAATTTATCAGTATTCACTAATTGTGAATGTTTTTGAAGATTATTTGAAAGGGCAGAAAAGATAATCAGAAAAGGGAAATATAAAGATAAGACTACCAAATAAGATGTGGTCCAGAGTTAGGTAGAACACATTTGGAGCTATTTTAGCAGTTTGAGTAGAGGAAGAAAATGAGGCCTATACTGAAGTTATGTGGGGTATTCACTTGTAGCTCTGGAAAAAGACTACAGTTTTCATAACAAATTCTACACTCAAATAAGATATGTTATAAAACTGATATCAGTAGGGCTGGCATCCTTCCAAGGATGCTGAAAGTGACATTCCAAGGTGTGAACTAGGTAGAAGGTAGATATTGGTAGTATAGGAAAATTCTAAAAGAAGAATCCAGAAGTGGCATTATTCTTAAAGCTTGTTTGTTTATAAGGAAAGAACTAAGGGGAATGGATTCAACACATCAGTTCTCTGCATATGTAATGAAGAGGCAGTTGTCTGAGGGAATTCAAACTGGGCTGGGATTAGGAATTTTGTATTCTAGCCTGATATCTGCCTCTACATTGCTATAGGAACTTGGGAATGTGATTAAATTCGATGTATCTTAATTTCCTCATTTGTAAACATTTTATTAAAAGTATGGATTTCAAATTATTCCTGTCAAAGACAAGAAATACCAATAATCTCTAGAATAATTTCAAAATTAGATAAATGTTATATAAATGCACTGTGTAGGTCTTAATAAGATTTAAACCCAAAGTGTGTTTGCATTCCAAAATCATTATGCACATTCTAAAGCTTATTACCTGATTTGAGAAAGTGTATGGTCTAACTTCTTCCACAGAGATGACATTATTGCTGGGACATCATTTGATGTTTCTAAATCATAGGAAGAAAAGTTCTTAATAAACCCAATTGGAGAAGAATTCATCATTCAATTGAAAATCACAGGAAAAACTTGTCTCTCAGTTGTTGATATTATGTTGGGAATTAAGGAATTAGCCTATTTTGCAAAATGGCCTACAAAGCTATAATAAGGCTGCTTTCTTTTCCCAAGTCATTGGGTATCAGGTACAATATGAGGGGAAATGGATATCTGTAAAATTCCTGAAGCTTTTTTAGGCCAATAATTTTATATCATCTTTGTATTACAAAAAGGACAAACTCTTTTTCATCTTTGTTCTGATATCATGTGACATTTGAAAGTGAATTAAAATAATTTGCTTTAGAATAATCATAAAAGTTATCCAAAGTCCTTGTGAGTTTGCAAATTTAATCCTCAATTTCCTCATATTTAAAAATGAGTCTACACTTGTGAGTAGACAGTATTCAATAAATGTTAAGCTTGTTTCTTTTTCTCTGGCTATCATTTTATGCTAATTATTTAACACTATTTTGTGAATATTATAAGCTATGAAAGTAATATTAGAGAATAAAACAACTGAACTTTCCTCCTAAAACATCTATTTTATATTCTGGTAATTACAAGCCAAGATTTTGATTGGCTCCTGTGTTAGACTACACAGAAGTTAAAATTAAAATGTCAGTTTGAAATGTTAAGACACATACGATACCTGTTCAGAGTAGACAACCCAGAGTTAAGAGTTTTGTTTTTTTGAAAGATGATTTTTTGATTATATTTGCTAACATTAAGGTTTTCACAATTTATGTATCACTCAATAGGCACACTAATTAATTAGGTGTTTCCCAGTAAAATTTATCTCATCATAATTAAGACAAATTTTCTCAAGGCTTTTACGAGACAAAAATATCCCTTAAAAATTATTTCTAATTAGGGCCAGCCTGTGGCTCACTTGGGAAAGTGTGGTACTGATAACACCAAGGCCACGGGTTCAGATCCCATGTAGGGATGGCTAGTTGGCTCACTTGGGAGAGTGTGGTGCTGACGACACCAAGTCAAGGGTTAAGATCCCCTTACCGGTCATCTTAAAAAAAAAAAAATTTCTAATTAAAACAAGTACATAAATTCCATATAAAACTATCAAGGGCAAACAAAACAAAACAAAACAAAACAAAACAGCCCTGAACCCAAATTCTTACCTTTTGCTTTCATAGCTACATATTCATTTAAAATTGTTGTCAAGTTTTTTCCAAATAAGGACTGTAAAGTAAAAGATCAAGCATTACCAAAAATCATATACTACCACCAATAATTTCCCACCAGGAAACATTCCACCATTCAAAAGATAATAAAAGCTCTGGACTGCAGAGTAGCTGATAACAAAAGGGAGAAGTAGGTCATCAAAAATGAAAATAGTCACTCAAATTAGGGGTTGCATCAAATCCTGTAAAGGTAAAGAATCTTGCCTATTTGAATAAACATTGTGACTACATGTTTCTTTAGCTAAAATAGTGGACAGAAAAGAGGTCTAGTCAGACAATTGTTTAAAAACAGTAAGAATCCAATCCTAATCTGCCTTGGCTATCCTTGGATATATGGCCTATGGAAAGCCATATGAACCTGCCAAAAGACAAAGTAAAAAAGCTGTGTGTCTAACAGATATACTTCCCAGAGATCAGTTTGCTCCTCCTCTCACTTATCATCTCAACCACCTACCTATTTTTTCCCCTATTCCCATTACTACAATTATGGGCAGATTTTACCACTGGTGATATTAAGATCGATCACTTGGTTATGGTGGTGTCCACCAGGATTCTCCACTTGACAGTTATAGTTTCTTTTTCTTTTCTTTTTTTCCAATTATTATTTATTTATTTTTATTTTTAAAAATTTATTATTTTACGTTCAAAGATGCTGCTGTGGAGTAGTGGGAAGGGGAGGGGAGAAAAAGGTGGAGAAATGGAGGTGGAGGTGGGGGTGGGGTGGGGCTGGCCTGATTGTGGAGGGCAGAGGCGCACAGATGAGGCCCATGGGCTCCCCCAACTCCGGCTTGGGAGCCTGTGGGGATTCTGGCTGTGGCCTGGTTGTTGCCGGGCTGGATGCGGACATTGGTTGGGGCAGGGCTGACAGATTTTCATATGTTATTGGTTAGAAGCAAGTCATGAAGTCAAGCCCGCATACTTCTACACAAGGGGAAGGGAATTAAGCTCTACATCTTACTGCAGGGTATCTACATTTATCAGTTGGAATTCTTCTGTAAAAAATATATTTCCTTTCTCGCCCATGTATTATTTAAGTATGTATATTTATTTTATTCTTTGGCTTATAAAGTAATAATATTTTGTTGTCTAAACTGTTCCAGGTTTAGCCATTGGGAGCTTCTTTAAGTAGGCTCCCATGTCTTTTTTAAATCCCCTTTTATCCTTTTTCTTTTTAGAACTTCCTTATTTGCTAAAAGATGTTTCAACCTCATCACATACAAGAGTACTTCAAAAAATTTGAGGAAAAATAGAATTAAAAGATAATACAAACCTTTCCATGAACTTTTTGAAGTACCCTCATATTTTCCCTGCTGCAGCCCTATAATCATCCATTTCTCCAAAGAGCCCTGGTTCTTTTTATCGGAGAATAGTATTTAGAAACCAAGATCTGGATGCTAAGTGTGCTTACAGCTACATTGGTGTATGGAAAATAGTATAATTTAGTCAGGCTCCCTCGGCTTAGGTCTGGCTCGGGGGTCAAGCAGCACATTTCTTTGTAAACAAGTTGTGTGGGTGGAGTTAGTGCGCATGTGCGCCAATGTATCTTTCTAGTTAATTGCTTTTGTGCCCTTCTTCAGTTTGTGAAGCACAGCTGGCTGGCAGAGCTCCCCTCTAAAAATAGAGCATGTTTACTCTGCTGGCAGCTGCTCAGTTTCAGTTTTTCTTTGGACTTTGCTGGTAGTAGTTGAGTTTCTGAGTTTCTCTGTGGACTGCTTAGCTCTCAAACGTGTGTGTGGTGAATAAAGACTATTCCTTCTTCAACCAAGGCTCCAAGGACCTTTTTGCCAGTTATCTAGCTCACGGAAAGGTTTGTGAACAGGCTTGAGGGGTCTGTGAGCACCAGACCCCAGCTCTAGCTCTAGCTCTACAATTGGGTATCACTGCTTCTAGACCCTCTCAAAAGACAGCTACACACATACGTACAAATACAATTATATAAACATAACTACATTTTGGTATCTATCTGTATATATATTTAAATAACCATAACTTCATATTGATAAATCAGACTATAATCCAACACCATAGGTTTCCTTATTATGCTTATTTCTTTTTTCTCAGTGTGAAACCTGGCTCCCACTATCTACCATTTATTTACTTATTGCAAAGAATTGTTAACTTAGAATAGAAGGATTTATTTAAGATTCATCCACGTTGTGTGAATCAATAGCGTGTTGCTTTTTATTGTTGAACAGTATTACATTGCATGAATATACCAGTTTGTCTATTCACTCACTTGCTGAAAGACATCTTGGTGGTTTTCAGTTCTGACCACTATGAGCAAACATCAGTATGCAGGTTTTTGTGTGAACATAAGTTTTCCAATCAAAGTGGGTAAATATATGGGAGTATGAGTGGTGGGTAACATAAGGAGTACATGTTTAACTTTATAAGCAACTGCCAAACTGTTTTTCAAAGCAGTTGTACAATTTTGCATTTGCATCAGCAATGAACTAGAGTTCCTGCTGCTCTGCATCCTTGCCAAGGACTTGTCAGTTTTTGTTTTCTTATTTTAGCCATTCTAATAGGTAAATATAGATATCTCACTGGTGTGTTAATTTGCATTTTCCTAACGACTAATGGTGTAAAGCATCTTTTCATATGCTTTTTGCCATCTATATATTTTCTTTGGTGAAGTATTTTTTTAAAAATTTGGTTGATTTGTTGTTGAATTTTTAGAGTTCCTTATATATTCTGGGTATAAGCCTTTATCAGAATGTGAATTGCAAATATTTTCACCCAGCCTGTGGCTTGTCATTCTTGTAACAGTGTCTCGTCATTCTTGTAACAGTGTCTCTTGTAGAGCACAAGTTTTTAATTTTTATAAAGTTGAATTTAATTTCTTCTTTTGTCGTCCATATTCTTGGTGTCACATATAAAACTCACTGCCAAACCCAAGGTCACGCAAATTTTCTTCTAGAAGTCTTATGGTCCTATATTTTATATTTTGGTTAATTTTTGCACAGGGCATGAGGTATGTAGAGAGGTTCTTTTTCTGCAAATGGATGTTGACTTTTTCCAGCAGCATTTGTTAAGACTATCCTTTCTCCATCAAATTGACTTTATACCTTTGTCAAAAATCAGTTGTGTGTATCTATGTCTGGACTTTCTGTACTGTTCCACTCACTGATCTATGCGCCTAGCTTATCACCAATGCTCATTGATCTTGGTTATTTTATCTTTTTAGTAAGTGTTGAAATTGGGTAATGTAAATCCTCTAACTTCTTTTTCAGAATTGTTTCGGCTGTTCTAGTTCCCTTTCCTTGTAACATTTAGAATTCAGCTTGCTGCTATCTGCAAAGATGCTGGGATTCTGACTGTGATAAATCTATACATCAAATTGGGGAGAACTGACCTCTTATCAATATTGTGTCCCCTAATCCATGAACACAGTATCATTCTTTTATTCAAGCCTTAGATTTCTTTCATGTAGATTTCAGCACACAGATTCCACACTTTTTTTTTTAGATTACCTAAGCATTTTGTTTGTTGCTACTATAAATGGGTATTTAAAAAAATCAAATTCTAATTGTTCACTGCACATATATAGAAATACAATGTATTTTTGTATGTTTTATATTCTGTGATCTTGCTAAACTCTAATTTTATAGATTATTTTAGGTATCCTACACAGACAATCATGTTGATTGTGATAGCTGAAATGTTTCTAAGGAGCTATGTTTAAAATAAAATGAAACACCATGTAAAACAACATAGTTCTAGAAGGTATTCATTATGTACTAAATGATGCTCTGTTGATCTAGTGATATTTACAAAAAGAGTGACAAGATACCAAAATACCTGTTTTATATTTTTTGGAAGTAAGCAGCCAGACTGTAGTCCAGGCAGTAAAAAATAAGCTCTGAGACAAGCAGCAGTGAAACTAATCAGAAATGAGGGTGTAATTTTAAAACCGAATCTCAGAGGCAAAGTTGTAATTCACTGAACAACTTTGGCATAAATGTGTAAAAAGAACAGCTGGCCTTCTTTGGGTCTTATCAGTCATGCATGAATACAAGCCATTAAAAATTTCTGCCAATTTTGACTTCGCTGATGAGCTGATTTTAAAACTATGTTTATAGTCTCTTGTGTTGGCTGATGATGAAATATTTCCCTTAAGGAACAAATAACTCACCAGTAAGCAGGCTGGGATAAAGCCTTCACCTGTACAATATTCTGCATATTCTTTTAAATTTGAACTTTCCAAAATAAAAGTCTGGCAGGTAGAAGTGAGATTTTCTTGTTGTAAATAACCTAAATAAAAAATAAAAGTTTAGATACTTTCAGTAAGTTCTGCACTTTTGCTAAAACTGCTATTGAAAATGTTAGAGCAAGTACCATTATCACAATTAGAGCCTCAGGTAGAATGTAGTAGTATTCTGCAGCCTTGCCCAGAAACACCAGGTTGTGCAGTAATATAAAGTATAATTCATAGAATAGGTGGCCCCTTCACAGGAAATAATTCTAACAAAACTAGCAAAATAAGGTGTTTGACAAGGTGCAATTATTCACAGTAAATGCTTATAGGAAAATCAATAAAGAAGTAATAATAATAATACTCCTCTACTTCATAACCTTGATATTGACTAGGTCAGAAAATGGCATAAATTCACTTACTGGATTATCAAAAAACTACATTCTCACAATGCTGCTATTTATTTGATACTTATCTGCCTAATGATTTATGGGAAAAAAAGGGAATACCTACTCTACATTAAAGGTCATAAAGAAACTCCTTTCATTTTAACTTTAACTTCTTTCATTTTGTTGGCCTTTGGGCATCAAAGTATTATCAATTTTAAAGAATGCCTCAGTCCACACACAGGCCCCGTAGGCAAACAACAGGAGACTTATTTGCTTTCAGTATTCAAGGAAATCAATGTCCAATAATCACAGAATATGAACTCTTCAAAGAATATGGACTCTATAGAATTAGTTCAGCAAACTCATTAAAGGAACAGTAATAGTTAAAATATCAACAATCACCATGGGGGAAGGAGGAGAATCTGATTATAAGAGTTGTCACATTATATTATTTAAAATGTCCAATTTTCCACAAAATATTATGAGACATGCAGAGAAACAATAAAATATAACTTATATACAGGGGAAAAAAAAATCAAAAGCAGTTAATATAAACAGTCCCCAAGAAAGCCCAGACATTGAACTTAAGACTTTAAACGAGCTATAAGTTCAGAGAACTAAAGGAAACCATGCCTAAAAAATTATGAGAACAATATCTCTCCAAATAGAAAATACTGATAAAGAAATAGATATTATAAGAAAGAACAAAATAGAAATTATGGGGTTAAATATTATAATAACTGGAATGCAAAATTCACTAGTGGCCTCAACAGCAGATTTTAGGAGAAAGAAGAATCGGCAAACTTAAAACTAAGTCAATTGCAATTATTCAATCTGAGGAAAGGAATCAAAATAGAATGATGAAAAGTGAACAGAGTCTCAGAGACCTGTGGAACACCATCAAGTGTATCAATGTAAGCACAATGGGACTTCCAGAATCAGAGAAGCAACAGAAATGGGCAGAAAAAAATACTTGAAGAAATAATGTCCAAAAACTTCCAAAACTTGAGGAAAAACATTAATCTACATAGTAAGGAAACTCAACGAACGATAAACTCAAAGAGATCCATACTTAGACACATCATAATCAAACTAAAAAAAACCAAAGACAAAGAGAGAATCTTGAGAGCAGCAAGAAAAGTGACTCATCACGTAAGAGATCATCAATAAGACTGATAGCTGATTTCTCAAGAAACACTGTGGAGGCTAGGGGCTGTGAGATGATGTTCAAAAACCTGATTGAAAAAAAGTCAACCAAAAATTTTATATCCAGCAAGAATCTCCATTGAAAATGAAGAAATTAATATATTCCCAGATAAACAAAAACTGAAAGAATCTGCTGCTAGCAGGTTGCCCTGTAAAAAATACTAAAGGGGGAATCCTATGACACTGGAGTGTAACCTGAATTCACATTAAACCCCCCCCCCCAACCCAAAGAGCACTAGTGAAGGTAACTACACAGGTAAATATAAAACAGTATAAATAAATTTTTGTATTTAACTTTTTTCATCTCTGCTTAAATAGACAACTGCAGGGCCGGCCCGTGGCTCACTCAGGAGAGTGCGGTGCTGATAGCACCAGGGCCACGGGTTCGGATCCCATATAGGGATGGCCGGTTAGCTCACTGGGTGAGTGTGGTGCTGACAACACCAAGTCAAGGGTTAAGATCCCCTTACCGGTCATCTTTAAAAAAATAAAAAAAATAAAAATAAATAGACAACAGCATATAACAATAATTATAAATCTGGCTTGATCAGTGTTTAATGTATGAAGATGTAATTTATATAACTTTAATCTTAAAAGGGGGGAAGAAAATGAAGCTATACAGTAACACATTTTTATATATCATTAAAATAAAGTTGGCATTAATCTAAATAGGATTGTTTTAATTTAGGAAGTTAATAGTAACCTTCAGGACAATCACTGAGAAAATAACACAAAAATAAAAAATATAAAGAAAACAACAATGGAATTAAAATAGTAAAGTAAAAAAATTTTTTTAACATACAACAGGCAATAATAAAGAAATAGAATAACAGACATTAGACACATAGGCAACAAATAGCTAAATGGCAGACATAAGACATCCCTTATCAGTAATTAAAATTTAATGAATTAAACATTCTAATCAAAAAGTAGAGACTGACAGAATGGAAAAAAAACCCAAAAAAACATGATCCAACTATATGCTCTGGACAAGAAACACTGGATTCAAAGACACAAATACGTTGAAAATTAAAGTATGGATAAGACATACCACCCAGAGAGTAACCAAATGAGACCTGGAGAAGTTATATTACTATCCGACAAAGAAGATATTAAGAAAATTATTGTTAGGGCTGGCCAGCTAGCTCAGTTGGTTGGAGTGCAGTGTCATAGCACCAAGGTCAAGGGTTTGTATCCCCATACTGGCTGGCCACAAGAAAAAAGAAAAATTGTTACTACAGACAAAGATAATAATAAAAGGGTCATTTCTTCAAAAAGATAGTAATTACACACACACATTCACCTAAAAGAGCCCAAAAAGCATGAAGCAAAAATTGACAGAAGTAGAAGGAGAAACAGACAATTCAATAATAAAAGGTGAAGAATTTAATACTCACTTTCAATAAAGAATATAACAACTAGGCAGAAGATCAACGAGAAAACAGAAGATTTGAACAACACTGTAAATGAATTAGACCTACAGAACACTCCACTCACCAGCAGAATATACATTTTTCTCAAGTACGCATGGAACATTCTCCAGAACAGACCATATATTAGAACATAAAATAGGCCTCAATAAATTTAAAAAGACAAATCATACAGAGAATGAAATAAGAAATCAATAACATTAGGAAATGCAGAAAATTCACAAATATGTAGAAATTAAACAATACCCTCCTAAACAACAAAAGGATTAAAAAAATTCAAAAGGGAAATTAGAAAATATTTTGAGATAAATAAAAACATACCAAAACATATGAGATGCAGCTAAAGCTGTGCATGGTGGAAAACTGATAGTTGTAAACACATGTATTTAAAAAGCTGAAAAAAGCTTAAATCAATAACCTAATCTTCCATCTTAAAAAACTACAAAGAGCAAACTAACCCTACAGCAAGCAGAAGGAAGGAAATAGTATTAGGGTAGAACTAAATGAAACAGAGAAAAGAAAAACAATAGAGAAAAATTAATGAAAGTTGGTTCTCTGAAAAGATTAACAAAATGGACAAATCTTTAGCTAGATGGACCAAGAAAAAGTCTCAAATTACTAAAATCAGGAATGTAAGAGAGGACATTACTATTAACATTACAGAAATAAATGATTGTAAAGGAATACTATGAACAGTTGTATGCCAACAATTTATAGAATATCTAGGTAAAATGGATAATTCCTAGAAATATACAAATTACTGGAAATGACTCAAGAAGAAATAGAAAATATGAATAGACCTATAACAAGAGACTGAATTTGTAACAAAAATACTTCTCACAAAGAAAAGCCCAGGATCAAATAATCTCCCTGGTGAATTCTAAGAAACATTGAAAGAAGAGATAACAACAAACAGACAAAGACATCACAAGAAAACTATACACTAATATTCCTTATGAAAATAGACATAAAAATCCTCAACAAAATACAGCACACACTATCCACCAACATATAAAAATGACAATACACTATGACCAAGTGAGAGTTAATGCAAGGTTGGTTGAATAAAACAGAAATAAATCAGTGTAAAATATATATTAATAAAGGACAAAAAGCATATTATCTTTATAGACCAGAAAAACAATGTGACAAAATCCAACACCCACTCATGATAAAACACTAGGAATAGAAGAGAATTTCCTCAATCTGATAAAGATATCTTAAACTCATAGCTAACATCATATCCAATGGCTAAAGACTCAAAGCTTTCTTCATAAGATCAGAGACCAGACAAGGATGTCTGCTCTTGCCACTTCTACTCGACATTGCACTGGAAGTTCTAGCCAGGGCAATCCAGATAGAAATTGAAATTAAAAGCATCCAGATTGGAAAGGAAAAAGCTAAACTACTTATACAAGTATTTGCAGATGACATGATGTCTTATACAGAAAATCCTAAGGAATCCACAAAACACTATTAGTGTTGATAAATGACTTCAACAAGGTTGTAGGATACAAGATGAATACACAAAAATCAACTGTGTTTCACTATGAACAATAAAAAATTAAGAAACAATTCCATTTACAATAATATTAAAAGGAATAAAATACTTAGGAATAAGTTTAACAAAAGAAGTGAAGACTTGTATACTGAAAAATAGAAAGCATCATTTAAAGAAATTAAAGACCTAAATCAATGGAAAGACATGTTGTGTTCATGAAATGAAAGGTTTAATACTGTTAAAAAGTTAACACCCCTAAAATTAATCTACACATTCAACATAACCCCTCTCAAAATCTCAAATGCCTTCTGTGCAGAAATTGACAGCTGATCCTAAAATTCATAAGGAAATATGAAGAACCTAGAATAGCCAAAGCAATCTTGAAAACAAGGAAAAAGTTGAAGCACTCATGTGTATCCATTTGAAAACTTACTACAAAGCTAAGGTGATCAAGACAATGTGATAGTGGCATAAGGACAGGCATACAGATTAATAAAACAGAATTGAGAATCCAGATTTACAGTCAATTTTTGAAAAGGGTGCCAAGACAATTCACTGGGAAAAAGAATAGTCTTTCCAACAACTGGTGCTGGAACAACTGGATATCCACATGCTAAGGAATGAAGTTGCACCCTTACCTCACACCATACAACAAAAATTACTCAAAATAATTACCAAAAATTAACTCAAAATGGACCAAACACCTAAATGTAAGAGCTAAAACTATAAAATTCTTAGAAGAGAACACAGGTAATTCTTTGTGATCTTAGATTAGGCAATGATTTCTTAGATATGACACCTAAAGCGCACACAACCAAAGAAAAACTAAACCGAGCATCCAAATTTAAAATGTTTCTGCTTCCAAGACTACTACTAAGAAAGTGAAAAGAAAACTGACAAAATGGGAGAAAATATTTGCAAATCATATCTCTGATAGGGGACTAGAAATGACACTACAATAAAGAACTCTTACAAGACAATAATAAAAAGATGAATAATCTAATTAAGAAATGGGTAAAGATCTGAATAGACCTTTCATCAAAGAGGATATACAAATTGCTAATAAGCACACAAAAAGATACTCAACTTATTAGTCATTAGGAAAATATAAAATCAAAACCACAAGGAGATAATCAAATCATACCCACTAGGATAGCTAGAACCAAAACAGACAGTAAATAAATGTTGACAAGGATATGAAAAAACTGGGAGCCTCATACCTTGCTGGTGGGACTGTAAAATTATGCAACTACTTTGGAAAACCGTTTGGCAAGTCCTCAAAAAGTTAAAGAATATGACCAAACAATTCCACTCCCAGGTATACATCCAAGAGAAATCATATGTCCAAAGGAAACTTGTACATAAATGTTCATTGCAGCATGTTTTCATAGTAGTCAAAAAAGTGGGGGGAAAAAAGGGAGACAAAAAAAGTAGAGACAATTCAAATATTCACCAATGAATGGACATATAAAATACAGTATATCCATACAAAGGAAAGTATTCACCCATAAAAATGAATGAAGTACTAATACCTGCTATGACACGGATCAATCTTGAAAACATTATGCTAAGTGAAAGAAGTCAGACACGAAAGGCCACAAATTATATTTCATTTATATGTAATATCCAGAAAAGATAAATCCATAGATACAGAAAGTAGATTAGCCAGAGGATGGGGGAAGATGAAATTGGGAGTGACTGTTGCACAACAGTGTGAATATACTAAAAACCACTAAATTTTACCTATTGTGGTATGTGAATTATATCTTAAAGAAAAGATATAACTCTAAATTCTTAACATGTCATATGAACCTCTACTTGTTTCACACCCTAATCTCCTCTTCAGCCTTACATCTTGTCATTCTATCTTTTCCAGCCAAAGGGTCTTTTAGCTCTACAAAGACATATGCTCTTACTTCAAGGCCACTGTATATTCCCTTTGCTTGGGCAGCTCATCTTATCTTAGCCTACCTAACTTCAACTCATTCTTTAGGTTTAATACAACTATCACTTCCTCAGAGAACCTTTTTTTTGAATCCTCTATCATACTCCTACTACCTATACTCCTTACAGGAATTACTTAATACTATAAATATTCAGTTATACTTGCCTTATAGCACCCTTATCTCAGTGCTGGTATAATAGTCAATAAGTATTTGTTAGCTACTAGAGAAAGTATATCTAAGGTCTCTTCAGACTTTCAAATTATAAGGTTCTACTCTCTTCAGCCGGAACTACATCTTTAACGAGGCTTTACAAGTCACAAAACACTAATTTTATTTTTATTTATTTATTTATTTTGTGACCGGAACTCTTGGCTTGGCGTCGCCTGCACCGCGCTCAGGCAGTGAGCGCACCTGCCTTTCCTATGTAGGATCCGAACCTGCAGCCTCGGCGCTCCCAGCACTGCACTCTCCCGAGCGAGCCACGGGTTCAGCCCACAAAACACTAATTAGATGGCTTACAAAGTCATTATTTATGAGGGTTTTAAAAAGAAAAGGGCAAGGAAATGGTTATCCCATTTTAGGCAATGCCTTAACTGATTTGGGAATCAACTCACCATTTTCTAATGTAGTTGATGAACAAGTTTTCCAACCTCTTACTAACTAATGCTATAAGGAGAAACAAACAAATACACAAACCAAAATCCAAAGCCATCATGCTGTGAAGCATGAGAAAGCATTCAGAAACCTTTTATCTCAGATGCTACTACTTCAATATTCCTATCAATGAAGATCATACCACAGATGTGAAATTACATGGATCAGAGACAGATTGCTATTTTCCTTCTTTTTTTTTTTAATTTGTGAAAACTATAACCAGATGGAAAGAAATTATTTTAATGATGGTTATATTATTTAATATAGTTAGCTGCTACTAGGATTTTGTGAACACGGACATTTAAAAACATGTACAAACCACTAGAATCACCAGAAAATCGGGCAGTTGGAACTTTTTCATCATATGGTTCAAGATTAAAATTGAAGACCTCAAACAGTTTCTTTCCATTATAAAGAGTTTCAAAAGTACTAATCACCCTAGATGTATTCACTCATGGGACTTTGACAGGTGGTGGTATGAAATCTAATTTCTTAAAGTAGATTTGCTTTTCCCTAGAGCATGCATTCTCAGAGTGATATCACCCTAAGGGAGGGAAAATGGTTCTGGGGAGGGGGGAACCACTTTTTATATGTAAATCACAGACAAACATACAATATATAAACATATACAGTATATTTGTGACATTAAAATTTTATGTGGTGTGGGCATCAGGAAAAAACTTCTAAGTCTCCTTAAAGTTGTGATAATGAAATAAAGGTTGAAGTCAAGTGAACAGATATGATGAGGGAGGGGGAGAGCAGGGAGTGAAGAGGAATGGGTAAAGGGCATGAAAATCAGCTACAATGTATATTGAGAAGTAAAATTTAAAAAATTTAAATTTAAATTAAAAAAGAAAGGTTGAGAAACAGTGCCCTAGACAGAATGTAGTGATACAGTTAACCTTTTTCAGAAAAATACGGTTGTTTGTACTAACATACCCTGGTAAAGGAATTATCACAGATCTGAAAATTCATGACATGTCATAAAACTTTGCATACCACACTTGAGAAAAGATTCTGTTAAAGGCTAGACTGCTTTCATAACAAGTGTTTAAGTGACAATGCATCTGAAAATAGTAGTATCTGACATGCACTATCTTCTGCTCCTTAAAACATGCCCAACTTTGGGCAATCTCATTCCCATTTTAGATTAGACTTGATCAAGTATTTTGCTTGAAGTTCCAATATAATGTAGTAAATAGCTTACTACTGTAGTGTATCATCATGTTCACTGATCATTATATATATGATTAACAAGTTATTTTGCTTATAAAATGCTTATTTATCATCCAGTATCTGATTGTAACCAATTCTTAATAAAGTAATAGGGGAAATTTTAGGTACAAATTATTCTAAATCTCAAATATTACAATGAAAATACAAATCAGGCACCAATTACCTCTTATCACAATAATACAAATGATTTTCTCCCTTTTTTTCCTAATAACAACTTCAAAATAAAAGAACTATATCTTTTTATGTACAGCACGAAATAAAAGTCTTTTTATTGTCTTTCATGTGAAAGAACTATATCTCTGTGTAATCTTACTGAAAAGGTATTTGAATAGGTAAGACAGTATGCTGGAGTTCCCATTTTCTTAATACTGTCTTTAGCCTGCTTTAAAGTGGAGATAGTAATGAGTAACGAAACAGATTGAAGGGGAAACATAACTGAAAAAAAGAAGGAAAAATAAAATCTTAACTCTATCAAGGGTATTTTAATTTTAGGAACTGGAATGCCAAGAGTCTGACCTCCCTTCTTCCTATCTGTAGAGGGGAAAGAGAAAGAGACAGAAACCTGAGAAAGCAATAGATAGTACAGCTGCACCCTATGTGAAAATATCTCCTTCACGTATTCTAATTCCCCAGAAATACTAGTGGTCTAATGTTCTTTAAAAAAGGTAAATAATTCTTAGGAATACTTAATTTACAGTGCCTTATATTATTAGATCCACAAATAACAGAGACAAGTCTCTGTCTATAAAGAAGTTGTGACCTGCTAAGAGCCGGTCACAGAAAATACATATACAAATAACTAATGCAAAGCAGAAGTGGTAAGAAAACAGGACTGACTTCATGGGGGGATAGGGGCTAGAGAAATTACTACCAGGCTTGGGGGAAATTATGCAATGTTTCAAGGAGGAGATGAGTCCTGAAGGATGACTGGGAATCCCAAAGAAGTTGACGGAAAGCATATATGCAGAGCATGTTTGGGTAACATGCCCAGTTTGGATATAGCAAAAAGTGTACGAAGGAGAACAGCTGGAGATACAACGGAAAAGTCAAGAATTGGTAAGGATCATAAAAAGCTGTAAATGTCAGCAATTAGTACAGATATTATTCAGTAGACAAAGGGGAATGTCATCATCACAGCTGCACTTCTGTAAATGTTTATTAAATATCTATGTCTTAGTAATATAAAGGTTAATAAAACCAGAAGCTTTTGACCTGTTATGGGTGTGTCAGTTCTGGTTCTGTTTGACCTCAAATCTATTCTTCACCCTTTTCCTGCTCTCTACTGTATGACAGGAAGCCTGACTCCATACAGGCAATGTTTTCCAGGTTCCCATGTTAGCTGGCTTCTGGCTGGGTTCAGTAAATGGGAAGCACTAGTGGGAGACTAGAGGGCAGGAGGAAGAAGCCAAATTTTTTTCTCCCATTCCCTCTCTGCTTAGTAGAATCTCCTCTATGACCACAGCTCCCTCATCAGACAAGTCTTCCATCTTCCACACAGTCAACCCAGCCTCAGGGGGTTGCTTCTCTCCTTGTCCTCCTAATTAGTGTATTGGCTTCTTGCTGTTGCTAACTTCTGACTTGCCTCATGTTAGCTGTTCGGCTTCTGACCTTTTCTATCACTGGTGTAACCAATTCCTTCATTACATTTTTTTTTTTTTTGGTGGCTGGCTGGTTTGGGAATCCGAACCCCTGACCTTGGTGTTATAACACCATGCTCTAACCAACTGAACTAACTGACCAGTGCCCAACCAATTCTTTCATTAAATCCTTCCATATTAAATACTCAAACTGTTTTCTGTTTTTCTGAATGGATGCTGACTCATACAGAAAGTAACAAACCTATTTAAGAAACTGAAGAAAATTCTGAACACATCATCCATAAAAATGCCCCCACCTTGCACATAAACCTTTATAGATAATTTTGGGGGCTCCCAGAACTCTTGAAACTTGTCCATTAATTCAAGATTAAGAATACTATTTGAATAGGACAAAAAAGTAAATTTCAGTTTGGGAAGGTGAAAAAGTTCTGGAGATGATGATAGTGATGGCTGCAGAACAATGTGAATGTATTTAATTACACATAAATACACATTAAAAAATGGACGATGGTAAATTTTGTTTAGTATATTTTACCAAAAGAAGGTAAGTAAACACACAGCTACAATAAGACATGGTAAGAGTAAAACAGAAGTACAATGCTGTGGGAACATTTAAGGAGAAAGTACTAACTGTACATGCTGGAAGAGGTTTCAGAGATCACGTTTGACTTGAACCTTGAAAATCAGTGTACCAGGAAAATAAGGAGAAGCAGAATACATCTGGAGAAACCTTAAGTAGTTTGGTATGACTACCGCATACGGCAGATGTTAAAAAGCTGACATCAAGTAGGAGAGGCATGTAGGATCAGTTCCACAGAGCGCCTTGTATGACATACCGATAAAAACCAAACTTGTGACCCAGAGGCAATAAATAACACTTTAATGTTTTCTGGCCTATACGACATTTAAAAAAATTCCAGCAAGGCAACAGCTAGCTGTAGCTGAGTAGCAAGGGCTATTTAAGTGAAATAGTGAGGTGCAAAAGTCAGAGTGCAGTATACCGAAGAATGAAAGGCAGGTGAAGTAGGGCAGCTAAGTAGAATTCATTATGCTCTGAATGAATCTGACTTGTGAAAGGGCAACATACAGTATAAGACAGAATGTGAGGTGGGGTCCAGGAAAGTGTTTTGGCGTACATGTGTTTGAGGGTAAAAAACCTACTTATGTGAGGGCCGGCCTGTGGCTCACTAGGGAGAGTGCGGTGCTGACACCACCAAGGCCCCGGGTTCGGAACCCTATTTGGGGTGGCTGGTTGGCTCACTTGGGAGAGCGTGGTGCTGACAACACCAAGTCAAGGATTTAGATCACCTTACCAGTCATCTTAAAAAAAGAAAAAAAACCTAATTATGTGAATGATAAGGGGAGAAAAGTACTTAGCAATTGGCGCAGTGTTTGGAACATGTTAGGAACCAAAAGATTTGCTTAAAAAAATTTATGAAAAAGGGCCAACAAGAGAAGGGCTGAAGATGGGGAGAGGGTACTGACCGAAGAATCATGAACAAATAATAAAATTGTTAATATGAAATATGCTATATGAGACACATAATGCTAAATGACAAAAGCAAGAGCAGTGAGTGTGAGGACTTTTTTTTTGGTATTGTGTACTTGTTTGCACAATTTGAGATTTTTAGTGAGTGCATAATTGTTTCAACTCCTAGAATAGGAAGTGTGCTTTAGGAAGATTTGTAACAACAGCAAATAAGATGAATTGCAAGAAGGAAGACTATATGGAAAGCCACCACAGAAGTTCAAAAGAGAAGTAATGGTAGGCATAGTGGTAGGATTTGTGGCAGTGAAAATGGAATGTTAATAACAAAGAAGATTTTTAGGATGATGAAACAATGACTCTGGAGTTTTTATTTTAAAATAAAAGTAGGAAGTCAAGCAGAAAAGCTGTTTTGTGGAGAAAGAACACTCACAAGTTGGTGTGAATTATTCCAATTAGAAAATCATACTGCTTTCTCAAGACTTTCTTAACTAGGAGTGATTTTGCCCTCCAAGGGACATACTGGCAATATCAAGAGACATTTTTCCAACTCTTCACAACTGGGCAGCGGTGGGGTGGGAGGGTGTCCTGTTGACATCTAGTGGATAGAGACCAGGGATGCTGATAAACATCCCACAATGTCAATAGTGCTGAGGCTGAAAAAACACGTTTAAGATTACGGTTACAGTATCCCAACTGGATTACTAAAACGTCCAAACTCAAAATTCTTAAGCAAACAATATGCATGCAGGAAAAAAATAAAGTATGGCAATGTATACTGTGAAAGTCTACTTTTGTTTGATTTACACATAAGCCTAATCAATATAACAATTAGAAGATAGCCACCTTTTTTAGCACAGATACAGATGTAGGTTAACTGTTGATATTCAATTCTGATAAAGTGGGCAAAAGATGAACCAAAGATCAAGACGTATTGGCCTAAACTTAAGTCATTAAGTTAATTTCTCCAAATATGGATGGTGGAACCATTTCCTCCTAATGTTTCCTGCAAAATGTGCTATCAAGAGCCCTGCACAAACACCATTTTGGGGGGATAGGGCCGAGTATTTTAAAAAGGTACAAGACAAATGGATTTTTCCAACAATAAATTAGCTGCAGCAATGGGTGTGGATACTACGGGAGGTTTCATCACAGATGTTTACCGTTTACTTTTAGGGATGTCGCTTATGATGTCTGTAAATCACTGGCTCTGGTTTGGAGGTTTTCGTGGCTCTTCCACTCAGCAGTACAATACTCTTTATTCTTTCAGGGGACAAACAGCAACAAAACCCGTCTCCCACACAGTCAATACACCCTAACAGACAAGTGGCCCACAAACTAACCCTTCTCAAATGAAGGAAAAACTAACTAGGGCTAGAAAATTTTCAACAAGAAGGCATTTTCCCTCTCACATTTTTTGCTAATCAAAGGAATAGGAATTGCTGCTGTTTTAAAACCTGGAACTGGCATTTCAAACCTCTACACTAGACGACGTATTGCGAAGAGGACGGCGAAGGAAGATCACCCCCACTCGTCCCAGATTCGTGGTTCTAAGGGCGGGTTATGAGAAGGGCGTCAGGAAGGTCTTCCTACAAAGCTGAGTGGCGGGGCAAGTCCTTTTTCGTCCTATTTGGGTCCCAGGACGGACAAGGAAATGTGCGCCCAAGGTTGAAGAACACGCAGTGCGTCCGTCACGTAGACACCTCTCTTTCAGGGGTCCCAATTAAGTGTGCAGGCCTGACTTTCCCTCGGAATCCGGGCCCCAGGCGTTCCTCCCGGAGCTCCTCTTCCGCCCTCTCCTAACCATGCAGCCTCTGAGGAGAGGAACATCCACATATAAAGAGGCTTAAACTGCGCAGAGCCTCCAAGGGATGAAGAAGCACCGCCAGTCTGAACTTGTAAGCCGGGAGGCAAAACCCCAAAGCTTCCCCACCCAGGGAAAACCTTTGGCCCCGAAGCTCCTTCCGTTCTGCTTAGCCTGGCTCAGTAACCCTCCCTCCCGCGTCCGCGCTTACCCAATACCAGCCGGGCTACGTCCGAGGGTAACAACATGATCGACGCCGCAGAAGGAACCACAATAAGAGACGAGGCTCAGGTGAAAGCAAACAGCGACAGCTCCTACGCCGCATCTCCCGGTTCCACTGGCCGCACTGAACCCGCGGCAATCTGTCCCGCCTCTTTCGTTTCACGCCAGCCAATCGCTTAAACGGAAGAAAGAAAGGCGCCGAAATGAAACCCGCCTCCGTTCCCCTTGCAGGTGTCGTCATTTCCGTCCTTAGCGTCGGAGGGCTGGGGCTGAGCAGGGCGAGGAGGTGGGTGGCGAGCGCCGGCGCCTGAGTGCCCCAGGAAACGCAGCGTCGCTCGCCATTGGTGGGCAGGGCGCAGGCGCGTTTCCGCAGGCTGGCCCAGTGTTTTGGGGGAGCGAGTGTTTTGGGCTGTGGAGACCGCGTGACGCTTGGCGCGCTTGGGCGGCCTGTGCTCCGCCGCCGCTCTTCCTTCTTTCACGGAGACGGACGCAGCGCGGCCACGCCGGCTTTGAACCGGAAGCGGGAACAGGTACGTGAATAACAGGGTGGAGAAACCGTGGCGGCGGGACAAGGTGAGAGGAGCGGGGATTTGGGATGAAGCCACCGCCGCCTCCAGAGCTCCTCCTTTGGCCGTCGGAGTGCAGCGGTAGGGACGCGGAAGCAACGCAGAGGCCTGTGCGTTGGAAAATTCAGTCGTATGCGACCTAGTCTGTCCTCGCCTCCAGACGCCCAGTCTCACGCTGTCCTCCCGAAAGGCCTGAGACGCTTTTATTCACCCCTTTCTCGGCCGCCAAGCCTCATCACCCTCTCCCGCCGTCTGTCCGAGCCCCTAACAGACTTAGCCAAGAAATTATTTTTTAAATGCTTTTAATTGAACCCTGCCTCCTGCGCGTCTCCTTTTTCTGTCACCCTGGGGTTCACATTTAACTAGGTGACTCGACTAGTCATCTTTTAAAATTCTTTTTCTCGTAATTAGTACTTTTAGTCAGTGAGCATTTATTGAGATTTAAACTACATCCTCGTGGTTAAGAGCATGGGCTCTGCAATCACACTGCCAGAGTTCGAATTCTTACTGTCAGCTGTGTGACCTCACTGTCTTCTTTGTGAAGACAAGTGAGATAATCCTTACTTGTGGTGAGTCCTCATGAACGTTAGCTATTTTTTTTTTTTTTTTACCAGGTACAGCTTAGTAGGAAGACAACTGTAATTCAAGGTGATAGTGTGATAGAAGAGTACCGTGATGGTGGAAGAAGAACCATCAGAAAGATTTATGAAACAGTCTTAAAGGAAGGGAATATGGTAATTGCTAACATTTATTGAGCATTTGTTGTTATACATTCATATAAACATATATGAATCCTTACGACAACTCTAGGTAGGTACTAGTATTGTTTTTCATTTTATTGAGAAAACTGAGTTTTGGAGAGATAGCTAATTTGCTCTACTTTGTACAGCTTGTAAGTGTCTGGACCAGGATTTGAACCAATTTCGTCTAATTATAGAGCCCACGTCTTAGCCGCTAGAAAAGAATGGCATGCCAAGGGCAGAGTTATTTCTAGAAAGAAGGGAATTAGGCATCATTGTGAAATTCTGCAAAGAGATCAATTTGCTTGGGACCTAAAAAGGAGCATTGGGTTCATCAATTCAGACGGTGTTGGGAGATCTGTATTGTTTCAGTTTAATGTTGAGAGTGGAACCTAGAGAGTCTGAATAAGTGTATAAAAGAAATTCATCTTTATCTGGTGACACTCTTACGCTAGTTGACTACTTTCTTGTTTCTTTGACCTTCTTACAGTTGCTCCGACATACCATGTTCTTTTTCCATCTTAGGACCTTTTGGCTATGCTAGTCTCCTTCCCTGAAATGTTGGTGCTCTAGCTCTTGCTATGATAGGCTCTAGTTCATTAGGATCTTGGCTTTATTATAACCTCCTCTGAGATGTATTCCATAACAATTTGTGTAGAGTCCTGTTCGCTGTTATTTTTTATTTCCACTTTTTTTTTGGCGGCTAGCCAGTAGGAGGATCTGAACCTTTGACCTTAGTGTTATAAAGCTGTACTCTAACCATCTGAGCTAACTGGCCAGGCCTCTGTTGTATTTTTGTTTCCTTGAGTCATATATTACAATTTGAAATTATGCATTTATTTATGAGTTTACTTGTTTATTGTTACTCTCACTCCATGAGGGTAAGATTTGTGTGTGTTTAGTTCATTATTTATATAGTTATCCCTACCATAGTACCTCAAACACAGTAAGTGTGTAATAAATACTGTTTAGATGTATCAGTGAATGAACATTTCTGTTTATGTGGATAGTACCGAATTGTTTTGTTTTCTTCAAAGTAATCAATTTTAAGAAAATGTAGGGGAAAAACAAGTTCAGAAAAGCAACAGCTTGGAAAAAGAAGAGTCAAGTTTAGGGCTGCCTCTTTTTGGAAATATTGCATTTCAGTAAACACGTTTTTTTTTTTTTCACATTACAAATAGCGTCTTTAGTATATTAAGAAATAAAGGTGCCTACCCTTATGGTTCTTTGGATATTGCCAAGGTGTCTCTTGGTTAGAACACCAATTTTATTTTCCTTATTGACTTAATCAAGAAGACTTTAAACGAAGATTGAGGGAGAACAGGGAAGATAACAAGACAAAATCATAAGGAATGGAAAAATAAAAATGATAGTCCTTTTCCTCAAGAAGTATACAATCAAATGGAAAAGACCATAAATAAGTAAGAACCTGTAATCTATAGCAGAGTAAAGTGGAGGTTGTAATACTGATAAGGGTATCAGGAGAACCACCAATGAATACAAATGGAGGAGAGAATTAGAGCTGTTTGCCAATGAAATGGGTAGCCTTGTTAGGGAGTTTAATCTCACTGAGAGTGTTGAAAGAGAGAGCAAAGAGTGGTATCAGTCTCCAGGTGCTGGTGCCAAAAATATAGGCCACCATAGCTTAGGACTGTGAGGCAGAACATGAGTCCTAGAGGAGTGATCTGAGACCTAGGGAAGTGGTCCAAAGCCTGATCCCAGGGTGACTGAGCACCTCCTATCACAGTTTCAGGTCTTATATTTAAGTCTTTAATCTATTTGAGTTGATTTTGGTATATGGTGAGAGACAGTGATCTAATTTTTTCTTCATTGGCTATCCAGTTTTCCAAGCCTCAGTTTATTTAAGAGGCTGACCTTTCCCCAATATATGTTCTTGGCACCTTTTTTGAAAATTGGTTGTTTGTAAATGCATGGATTTGTTTCTGGGTTCTCTATTAGGTTAAACAGCATTTTTTGGGGTAGAGTGTAGAATGGAGAGAAGATACAAAGTTTAACTGCCTCCTAAAACTTGCTCCGTGTGTCTGTTTTTATGCCATTACCATGCTGTTTTGATTACTATAGCTTTGTAGTCCCTTTTGAAGTTAGGTAATGTAATGCCTCCAGCCTTGTTCTTTTTGTTCAGGATTGCTTTGACTATTTGGGGTCTTTTGTGATTCCATACAAATTTTAAGATTTTTTTTTTTAATTCTGTGAAGAATGTCATTGGTATTTTGATAGAGAGTGCATTTAATCTGTAGATTGCTTTGGGTAGTATGGACATTTCGACAATATTAATTTCTTTCAATACATGAACACAGGATGTCTTTCCATTTTTTCAGGCCCTTTTTGATTTCTTTCATCAGTGTTTTGTAGTTTTTATTATAGAAATCTTTCACTTCTTTGGTAAGTTTATTCCTAGGGATTTTTTGGTTTTGTTTGTTTGTTTGTTTTTATAGCTATAGTAAATGGGGTTACTTTCTCGATTTCTTTTTCAGTTAGTTCGTTGTTGGTGTTTAGAAACACTGCTGATTTTCGTGTGTTCATTTTGTATCCTACAACTTTCCTGAATTTGTTTATCAATTCTAAGAGTTATTTGGTGGAGGCTTTAGCTTTTTCTCTATATAAGATCCTGTTGTCTGCAAACAGGGCCAGTTTGACTTCCTCTTTTCCAATTTGGATGCCCTTTATTTCTTTCTGTTGGCTAATTGCTCTGGCTAGGACTTCCAGTGCTATGTTGAATGAGAGTGATGAAAGTGGGCATCATTGTTTTGTTCCTGTTCTTAGAGGAAAGATTTCAACTTTTTCCTTGTTCAGTATGGTATTCTTTGTGAATTTGTCATATATAGCCTGTATAATGTTGAGGTACGTTCCTCCCATACCTAATTTGTTGAGTTTTTATTATGAAGAGATGTTGAATTTTATCAAATGCTTTCTCTGTATCTACTGAGAAGATGATATGGTTTTTGTCTTTCATTTTGTTGGTGTGATACATCACATTTATTGCTTTGCATATGTTGGAACATCCTTGCATCTCTGGGATAAATCCCACTTGATTGTGGTGTGTAATCTTCTTGATGCGCTGTTGAATTCACTTTGCTAGAATTTTGTTGAGAATTTTTGCATCTATGTTCATTGGGGATATTGGCCTGTAGTTTTATTTTGTGTGTGTGTGTGTGTGTGTGTGTGTGTGTGTGTGTGTGTGTGTGTGCGTGTGTTCTTGTCTGATTTTGGTATCAAGGTGATGCTGGCCTCATAGAATGAGCTTGGAAGAATTCCCTCCTATTTGATTTTTTTGGAGTAGTTTGAGAAAAGTTGGTGTAATTTCCTCTTTAAAAGTTTGGTAGAAGTCAGCAGTGAGGTCATCTTGTTCTGGGCTTTTCTTTGTTGGGGAAATTCTAATTACCAGTTCAATTTTGTTACTTGTTATTGGTCTGTTCAGGTTTTCTGTTTATTGATTCAGTTTTGGTAGGTTGTATGTGTCCAGAAGTTTGTCTGTTTCCTCCAAATTTTCCAGTTTGTTGGGTGTGGTTCATAACAGACATTAATGATTCTTTGTATTCTTGGTATCAGTTGTAATTTCTTTTTCATTTCCGATTTTCTTTTTATGGTTCTCTTTTTTTTTTCTTAGTCTAGCTAATGGTTTGTCAATTTTGTTTATTTTTTCAAAAAACCAACTTCATTTTGTTGATCTTCTGTGTCTTTTTTTTGGGGGGGGGTCTCAATTTTGTTTAATTCTACTCTGATCTTTATTATTTCCTTCCCTATGCTAATTTTAGGATCAGATTGTTGTTGCTTTTCTAGTTCCTTGAAGTGGAACTTTGGGTTGTTTATTTGAACTCTTTCTATCCTTTTTGTGTAAGCATTTATTGCTGTAAACTTCCTTCTTACTGTTGCTTTTTCAGTATCCCATAGGTTTTGGTATATTGTGTTTTTAGTTTCATTTGTTTCAAAGAATTTATTTCCTTCTTAATTTCTTCTTTGGCCCAGTGGTCATTCAGGAGCATGTTTAATTTCCACGTATTTGTACAATTTGTGAAGTTTTCTTGTTATTAATTTCGAGTTTTATTCCATTGTGGTCTGAAAAGACACTTGATATTATTTGAGTTTTAAAAATTTGTTGAGACTTGACTTTTAGAGTAACATGTGGTCTATCCTGGAGAATGTTCCATGTGCTAGGGGCAAGGGCTGTAGCACATACTGGTTCTTGAGCTCTGGAGGGGTGTGTGCAGGTGTACTGCAGGTCATTTACCCAGAGGTGTAGAGAGGGGTGGGGTGGAGGGGTTCCAAGTGACCAGAGCTTGGGGTGCTAGTAGGGGTACTCGGAGGTTGGGGGATTTTCCATTGAAGTAGATAGGGTCTCCAAGGTTGTGCGCAGGTCCTTGAGCCCTCAGGAGGGGCACTTGGGTGCTTAGCAATTTCTCCAGTGAATTGGGTGGCATCACCAGGGCTGTGGACAGGACCTCAGTGGGTTTTCTGGGACTGCGGTCCTGACCTTAGATTTATGGGAGAGGCTCTGGGGTGTTTGGCTGCTCCTTAGTTGAATTTAGCAGGGTTGCTGGGGTGGAGGGACAGGCAGGACCTTGGTCACCTGGAAGAGGGACTGGGGTAAGTGGCAACTTTTCTGTTGGAGTAAGTGATCCTGAGCATCATGTCTCAATTTAAATGTCATGTTTCTTAGGTCTCAGACAATAAAGTTAATTATGCTATTAATTCTTTCATTCATTTATTATCATTGTTATAATTATTATTTTTGACTGCTGGCCTGTACAGTGATGAAACCCTGGACTTTGGTGTTATCAATATCATGCTCTAATCAACTGAGCTAACTGGCCAGCCCTATACTTTTCTTATTTTTACCATTACTGTAAACGAAGTATACATTTGTGTGTTGAAGCACGTTTTTGATATTCCAGGAAAATCTCATGTTAAATATGAAAATGTAAAGAAAAAACATTGTTTTTGATTACAGTGTGTCTCTGTACAGTTAGATCTATCTATATTTTAATACCACAGTCTAAAATAATTTTATATATATTTGTATTTTTTACAGACAGTAATGTGTATTCTGAAATTCTGAACCATGAGTCTGGCACTTAATGATCTGCTTGTTTGCTGCCGTCAACTAGAACATGATAGAGCTACAGAACGAAAGGTAGTAAATAACTAAGATTTAATCTCTCCTTGAAACGTGTGTGATTGGTAACCCATTATGTTTATTTTTCATTTTCAGAAGGAAGTTGAGAAATTTAAGCAACTGATTCGAGATCCTGAAACAGTTCTACATTTAGATCGGCATTCAGATTCCAGACAAGGAAAATATTTGAATTGGGATGCTGTTTTTAGGTATTCTATTCTAATTTTTTTTTATTGTCTTTATTTTTCTCTTTCATTTTTATTTCTTTTGTGATATTATTATTTTTGTGTGTAAGTCTTATTTATCTTTGCTCTTTATATATTATTGTGCCTTGCATAATATGTTTATCTAAAACAATTTTTAAAGGATCCTCATATAGAAAGTTTAAAATTGTAAGTCATTTGTTTAATAAAATGTCTTGGACATATCTCAGTCAAGAATGAGAATTTCTTGGGCCGGCCCGGTGGCGCACTGCTATAGTGCGCCGCTTGGGAAGTGCGGTGGCGCTCCCGCCGAGGGTTCGGATCCCACATACAGACCGGTTCCTGCTCACTGGCTGAGCGAGGCGCGGGAGCAACACCGAGGGCTGCGATCCCGTTGCCGGTCCCGGTCTGGTATGGGGGCGACACTGAGGGTTGCGATCCGTTGCCGGACACGGAAAAAGACAAAAAAAAAGAATGAGAATTTCTTTCTTATCAATTAGTTCATTATACTTTATTCAAATAAGAGAAACGAATTAAGTTATAATAAATTTAATTATTACTTTGACATATTGAAGTATTGCTGTCAATATAAGTAATTGCCATATGTGAAATTATACTAAAACAAGTAAAAGAAATATCAGAATATTTCCATATAAATGTAGTTAAAAAACAATGAAAAGACACAGTTGATTGCTAGAGAGGAGTGGCAAATAGGATTGATGCATTTTACATTGAGGCATAATTTTCAACCATGAAGTCCATTTATGACTAGAAACAGATTGTGAGGCTTAGGAAAGATGAATAAAACATTTTAAATTAGTGTAGAATATTGAGAGTGTTAAATAAACTTGAAACATTTGCAGTCAAGAGGAAGTATGAGTATTTAGTTGTCCTTGAGTGTTTAGAACAGATAACTAATTGTATTTTTTAACTCCTATTTGATAGTAGATTGACTGTTACAGATTTGAGTGCATGTAATATGAAAAATGCTTGCTCCTTTTTCTGTGGTTACTTAGTTTTTAGATACTATGAATACAGTTTTTACCTAAAGATGAATACTACTGTGTGTAAGCTGATCAGGTAGGCCAAATATACACCTAGCACTTCTGGCTAGTCATAAATCCCTTCTAGGAAGGCTTCATTTTAAAGGCTAGAAACTTTACTAACTGCCTAGGAAAGAGGAAGATCACATACAGAGTAACAGAAAGAGATGAGGGTATTGAGAGCCCTTAATACCATTGTAAGCTTTTAATGATAAAATGAGAAAGCAAGTAGTAAAGCAATAGAAAATCATGGAGATTACAGATTAAGAGCTTTGCAGACCAGACTTTAAATTGGTGGTGTAGGAGTTAGGCCTTGAAAGAGAGATTTAATTGTTTCATTTAGCTGTACTTTTTTTTTTTTTCCTTTTTGTCTTTTTTCGTGACCCACAACGGATCGCAACCCTCAGTGTCGCGCCCGTACCGGGACCGGCAACGGGATCGCAACCCTCAGTGCTGCGCCCGCACCTCGCTCAGCCAGTGAGCGGGAACCGGTCTGTATGTGGGATCCGAACCCTCGGCGGGAGTGCCGCCGCGCTCCCAAGCGGCGCACAAGCGGCGCACTGTACCAGTGCGCCGCCGGGCCGGCCCTTAGCTGTACTTTAAAAGATGTTTTTCGTGATGGCATGAAGGACTTTTTGAAATTATTATAATAACTTAAGCATTTAATGAGTTTCTGAAGTTCCACTTTTTTTCCTTGAAGATTTTTACAGAAATATATTCAGAAAGAAACAGAATGTCTGAGAACAGCAAAACCAAATGTATCAGCCTCAGCACAATCCTCCAGGCAGAAAAAGATGAAAGAAATCAGTAGTTTGGTCAAATACTTCATTAAATGTGCAAATAAAAGTAAGTGATGTTATCTGTTATAAATAAATGGCTGAACACTGTTGCATGAATTTGATCTGAATATGGTAAGATGAAAGTTGAGTGCTGACTCTAATTTCTAGTACATATAATGATTTTTAATATTACAGGTTCAAATATTTGGGGGACTTTATGCAAGTGTAGGATGATAGGATCTAAGGATTAAAAAATTGAAAATTATTTCAACTGCCCATTCTTGGATTCCCTCTCTATATATGTCCCTAGTACTCACATCCCTTTGAAACTTTCTTTTGTACCTTTGAACAGCTTTAAGAACATTAAAAGCCTGTCTTCTTTATTACTGCTTCTGCCTTCTGAGATTATACAAGAAAATCCTAATCATTTTTTCAGTGTGACATCCTTTGAGATATTTAAAGATAGCTATACTATTTCCCCTGAGTCCTCTTCTCTAAGGTAAATAGACCTACTTCCTTCGGCTCATATGACCTACTTTTTATGTCACTTTCTTTTGAATATTTTTCACTGTACTTGTATCTCTCAAAGTATGTGACTCACTTACTTAGGTATATTTTGATTTGTACAGAGTAGAGCAGCACTTGTATATCTTTTATTCTGTACTTTTACTAATTCATTTTAAGATCGTATTAGCTTCCTTGGCAGTCAAAACCCACACTCTTGGTTGGCCGGTTTGCTCAGTTAGAGTGCTGCCTTATAGCACCAAGGTCAAGGGTTTGGATCCTGGTATTGGACAGCTGCCCCCAAACCCCAAAAGATGAAACAAAAACCCACACTCTAAATTAACATCATGCTTACTCTGATTTAAGGAGAGAAAAAAACAGTCTTTTTCTCCAAATGAGCCACATGTTTTCCATCTTGAACTTGTACAGTTGATTTTGAAGAGTTGATATTTTTGAACCAAAATGCAGGATCCTAGAAAGTTTTTGTAAGGAAATGGGCTTTAGACAAATGCTTCAGACCTAGAAGCAGAAATGTTTGTTTAGGGACTTCTGAGCTCAGACTCTGTATACTCCTCGCAGATGGGGATATAGTTTTGTGATATCAACTGTAGTTTAACAATCAGGAAAGCACATTTGTGGTAAACATTTAGTAGAAGCATGTAGATTGTTAGTGAATGGTATTTCAGAATGGTGGTATGAGACTTGTCTAAAGAACAGTGGTTTAGCAAATTTTTCACCTTCTTTGAGTTGCCAGTTTGTATGGATAGCTGCAAGCGCTTGTCAGAGACTACCGGAAAGCTACACTGAAATATTCTGTACCTGCTTTTGCCTTGTGTGGTAGCCTCGTATCCAGTAAAATATCATATTCTTGGCTAGTAACCTTGGGATCTTAATATGTACTTATTAAATGGGTGAGTGAGAGAAAGATATCCTGCCAATTTTGTAGCTCACCAGAAAAGTTTGTAGCTTATAATTTTAACGTTGCAGAGAAAAAAAACCCTTCAATTGCAAAATTAACAATGAAGATCACTTTTCAAAATGCGTGAATATGTTGGTTTACAAGAAAGAATGGGTGAAACTTTTAATGTGAGATCATTTAAATAGTTAATAAGTGGTGTTTTTATTTGACTTCCTTTTTTTTAAGTTTGACTTTGTAAGTTAAACCTCTTTAACTTGGGGTAAAACCAGAGAGCTACTATTACCTCATCTCATTTCTTCTATTGTTTTTTTCAAAAGGTTGGAGGGTTGATGGGAATTAAAGCACATGTCTAGGGCCGGCCCGGTGGCGCACTGGATAGTGCGCCACTTGGGAAGCGCGGCGGCGCTCCCGCCCGAGGGTTCGGATCCCACATGCGGACCGGTTCCCGCTCACTGGCTGAGCGAGGCGCGGGAGCAACGCCGAGGGTTGCAATCCCGTTGCCAGTCCCCGGTCCGGTACGGGGGCAACACTGAGGGTTGCAATCCGTTGCCGGACACGGAAAGAGTCAAAAGACAAAAAAAAAAAAAAAAAAAGCACATGTCTAGACTTTGCCAGACTTGATTAGCATGGGTATCCAAGGTATGATGAAAGAAACACATTTAAAAAAAGGTGGGAAGGAACAAGTAAGCAAATATTGTTCATTCCTTTATGCTTCTGCAGAAAGCATAGACAGAGCCTACAGAATAGAAAACCCAGCTGTGAAAAATAAGTTCCATGAGGTTCCATAAAGTCTCTGCAGGCAATTTAATTCTTTTTTCTTTCTTTTTGGCTGGCTGATACAGGGATCAAATCCTGGACCTTGGTGTTATCAGCACAGCACCACACTCTAACCAACTGAGTTAACCAGCCAGCCAGTTCTCCTTTTAAGATTTTATAGAAAAAAAAAGTCAGCAAAATTCTTGAAACACTTAAAAATTTGGCAGAGGGAGGAAATATATTGGGATAAAGGACATAGGAAAATATGATTTTATCCTAATATTAATTTACGTAGTTATTCAACAAGTTTTTATTGAGGTTCTACTAATAGGATAGTCACTGGGATACCCTAGTATGTAGGAATATAGGGATTAATTTCTTTCCCTAAGGATCTAATAATACAATGGATGTTATACATAAGAAAATGTTACGAGGACTATAAGAGAGATGCACAGGGTGTTACAGAAGAGGATCATATGGTTGTGCATTTCCTCATTAGCCAGATGCCTAAAATTATGAAATAAGTCATAAGTAAGAATGATTTTGAAGTTATATCAGTGTATTTAGCATAGTCTGATACTTCTGAATATGATAACTAGTCTCATCCTAAGAAAATTCTAATCTAGAATGTAGTCAGATATATATAATGAGTTGTGTGCCCTGCTCATAGCTTATAACAATAAATATGTTATATTCCATTTTAAGATTCATTCACTATGGACATACAACATTTCAGCTGTGACATCAATATGATTTGCTGAAAATAAGAATTATTTTTAAATGTAGTTTTACTTTCAAGAGTATATATCTATTAATGCTGAATTTTAGTTTCTCTAATAAATAAGTATACTGTTAAAATTATAGCCTTACATATTTGTATGCCATAAATGTTGTTATACGACTTGTAAATAATTTTGCTTTTCAGAGTAAATATCCTCCTTGTAATCTTATGTTATTCTAGTAAATTTATTCTTCATATAGAGTGCCAAGAAACTTTAGATCATTTTAGGTATAATGCCAGAAATTGTGAATTATTAAGGATAGAATAAATGTGTATTTTTGCTTTGTATCCCTACAGGGGCTGGCAAACTTTTTCTATAAAGAGGCCAGATAGTAAATCTTTTTGACTTTGAGTCGTTTGGTCTCTGTCTCAGTTACTCAGCTCTGCTGTTTTAGCACAAGAGCAGCCATAGACCGTAAGTAAATTAATGGATATGACTATGTTCCAATGAAACTTTATTTACAAAAACAGGCAACTGGCTGAATTTTGCTCATGGGCCATAGTTTGCCAACCCCTGCTCTATGAGAAGGAGGTTAGTTACTAGTAATTTCCCAAACAGAATTATATAAATGGTGGCCATTCTAAGTGTCCTTTATTTATTTTTGTTAAGATTTTTGGTTTTTTTGTTGTTATTTTATTTTTAAATAGGAGCACCCAGGCTAAAATGTCAAGAACTCTTGAATTATATCATGGATACAGTGAAAGATTCATCCAGTGGTGCCATTTATGGAGCTGATTATAGCAACATACTACTTAAAGACATTCTTTCAGTGAGAAAATACTGGTGTGAAATATCTCAGCAACAATGGCTAGGTATGACTTGAAGGATTGTGTTTGTGAATTTTTCCTTGTGAAGTGAAATTTCACCAAATAAAGCAGTCAGAGTCTGCCTGTATCCCCCAAATGACCTCATAGTTTAACAGTACTTCAGTAAAATTATATGGTTACAGAATCTGACACCTAATTTTTATTTATTACATATCTTCTGCATTATTAAATCTGTATTAATTGTAGGTGCCTGCCGTCAGAACTGGAATTACAGAGTTGAAAGATGCCATTACTGTCCTCAAGGAGTTGACGGTCCAATGGCAGGAAAAAAATCAAGGAAATGAAAGATTATAATACAATATGATATAGATATGTTTGGGTGCATTGGGTACACAGAACGATGGCACCTAAACTCAACCATAATTAAAGTAGAAAGGAGAAAAGCAAAAGAGAGAAGTGTCATAAAAGTGAGAGCAAAAGAGATTCAAGTTGGAAGTGGGTAGTCAACATATTAAGTATTGTAGAGGGGATGACACAAAAGTGTCCATTGGATTAGGTATTAGCAGGATACTGGTAAGGTAATGGGAACCAAATGTGTAAGAATAGATAAAGGACCCAGTGACTTTCAGTTAGAGATTGAAATATTTCAATTTACTGATTTCAAAGGTGTAGTAACTCAGAGAGGGTTTAATGGGTAAAAGTGGAATTTGGCATTAATAAGATGACCTTAATCCATATGTCAAGGTCTTCTAATGCACCAGCTCTCAAAATTTAGAAACTCAGTCTTTTTTATTGAAAAGTATTTAGGCTAGATTTTGCTAACTAAATTAAAAGACATTTGTCTATGTTCCTTATTGTCAATTCACCATTTCAAGATGAGATATGTGTAAACCACACAACCATGAACTAATCAGTGCCCTCACTCCTGCATTATACTCTGCTACTCCCACATGAGTAAAGGCCTTCTCAGCTGTTGCACTAATTTCTTAAGAGTCATTTGGGGCCTATGTTTTGCTCTGAACTCAGGCCAGGCTGTGTACCAAACAGGGCCCTCAACAGGCATAGTGGCAGCCTTTGGAGAATAGGCCAGTGATACCTAGAATATCAGTCAGGTCTCTCACTGTAATGGTCTAATCATACTTTTGATATTTGGGCATTTTAGATTATCACTTATAACCATGGCTGTCACTGAAATAAAGGCACTTCTTCCCTTAGTCGCCTTACTATGATTCTTTCATGGCATGTTCTATGAAACTCTCTTTTTATTTTTAAGCAAAATACTGTTACGTCCTTTTTTTTCTGTTAACGTCCTTTAAACAGCCTTTTTGTCAAATTATTTTTCTAGTTAGCTCCCTTCCTCATAACTTGTTTCTCTAATGAGGACTCTGTTTAAGAAGTGAAATCTATGCTCAAAATATATATTTAGTAGAAGTGGTGATTGAAGCCATGGTTATGAATGAGATTGTCTAGGGAGAGAGTTTGAAATGAGATAAGATGTCCTAAGACAGAGCCAACATTTCCATATGAATTTTGGAATCAGCTTATTGATTTCTGCAAAAAATCCTGTTGGGATTTTCTAGGGATTGCACTGAATCTATTGAACAATTTAGGAGGAAGAGACATCTTAACAATTGTAGTCCTCCAATCCATGAACACAATATATCTGCATTTTTTTAAGGTCTGTTTTGATTTCTTTCATTAATGTTTTGTAATTGTCAGATTTTGTATATGTTTTATCAGATTTATACTGTAGTAGTTTATAAGTTGAACTGTTTTAAAAATTTTGATTTCCAAATTGTTCATTGCTATTATACAGAAGTATAAATTGATTTTTGTATATTGATCTTTTATCTTGGGATCTTGCTAAAATCACTTGCTAGATCTAGGAGCATTTTTGTAGATTTCTTGGCATTTTCTATGTAGACAGTCATGTCATTTGTTAAGTAGTATTTTTTTTTTCTTCCTTTCAAGATATTTGGCTTTTATTTCTTTTTTCTGTCGTCTTAAATTGGCTAGGACATACAGCATGATTTTATTTTATTGTGGCAAAATATACATAATGTAAAGTTTACCATTTAAACCATTTTTAAGTGTACAGTTTAGTGGCATTAAGTACATTCACATTGTTGTATAAGATGCCCACTATCTACCTGCAGAACTTTTTTCTTTATGCTCATTAAACAACAGTTCCCTATTCTCCTCTCCTCTTAGCCTCCTGGCAGCAACCATTCTACTTTCTGTCTCTGAATTTGACTATTCTAGGTACTTAATGGTTATAGATTGAATGTGTCCTTCCAAAATTCATGTGTTGAAATCTAATCCCCAGTACCATGGTATCTGGAACTGTGGCATTTGGGAAGTAATTAGTAATTTGGAAGTGTGGCATTTGGGAGGTAATTAGGTAATTCACTATGTATGTTGAGCCTTCCCGAATGGGATTAGTGCCCTTAGAAGAAGAAGCCAGAGATCTAGCTTGCTTTCTTTCCACCCTGTGAGGATACAGCTAGACATCAGTAGTCTGCAACTGAGAAGAGGTCCCTCACCAGAAACCAATCATGCTGGCACCCTGGTCTCACATTTCTGGCCTCCAGAATTGTGAGAAAAAAATTTCTGCTGTTTATAAGCCACCCAGGTTTATGGTTTTGTTATGGTACTTTGTTATAGCAGCCCAAACTAAGACACTCATTTGAGTGGTATTTGTTCTTTTGTGTTGGCTTATTAGAATTATCAAAATGTCTTCGAGGTTCATCCAATGTTGTAGCATATGTCAGATTTCCCCTTTTAAGGCTGAATAATATTCTATTGTATGTATATGCCACATTTTGTTTATTTCCTCATTCATTGATGGACACTTGGGTGTTTCCACCTTTTGGTTATTGTTAATAATGCTGCTATGAACATGGCTTACAAGTATATTTACAGTTTTCTGTTTTCCAGTCTTTTGGGCTTATACTCAGAAGTGGAATTGTTAGATCGTATGGTAACTATGTTTAATTTTTTGAGGAACCAACATCCTGTTTTCCATAGAGGCTACATGCGCCACTTTACATTTTTACCAGCGATATACAAGGGTTCCAGTTTCTTCACATTCTCACTAGCACTTATTTTCTGTTTGTTTGTTTTTGATAATGGGTGTGAAGTGGTATCTCATTGTAGTTTTCTTTCTTTTTTTTGTTTTTTTTAAAGATGACTGGTAAGGGGATCTTAACCCTTGACTTGGTGTTGTCAGCACCACGCTCTCCCAAGAGAGCCATGGGCTGGCCCCTTCTTTGTGGTTTTCATTTGCATTTCCCTAATGTTGAACTTTTTGTGTTTATAGGCCTTTTGTGTATCTTCTCCAGAGAAATGTCTGTTCAAGTACTTTGCCTAATTTTTGTTGTTGTTTTTTAAGACTTTATTTTTTAAGAGTAGTTTTAGGTTCACAGCAAAAATTGAGTGGGTGGTATAGAGCTATTCTATATACTCCCAGCTTCCCAAACATGTATAGCATCCCCCATTCTTTGTCTATTTTTTAATGAGGTTCCTTTGTTGTTGTTTAGAGTCATAGGAGTTCTTTATATATGCAACATTAATCCTTTATCTCATGTATAGTTTGCATATATTTTCTCCCATTCCATGGGTTGCCTTTTCACTATGTAGTGTCCTATGGTGCACAAAAGCTTTTAATTTGATGAAGTCCAATTTATCTATTTTTGTTGTTGTTGTTGCCAGTGCTTTTGGTGTCATATCCAAGAAATCATTGCCAAATCCAACATCATGAAAATCTTTCCTTATGTTTTCTTCTTAGAGTTTATAATTTTATCTCCAGTACGTTTTATTTTTTTAATGGAACCTTTCTAGCCATTCTAGTATGATTTTGAATAGAAGTGGTGAGAGCTGAAATCCTTGCCTTGTTTCTGATCTTAGGGGAAACATTCAGTATATGACCATTAAGCTATCAGCATGTTAGCTATCAGTTCAGGTTGAGGACCTTTCCTTCTATTCCTAGTTGCTGATGGTTTTTATCACTAATGGGTGTTGAATATTTTAAAATCTTTTCCTGGATCTATTGAGGTGATCATTTTTTTTTTTTTTCTTTAGTCTGTTGATCTGGTGAATTATGGTGATGGATTTTTCAAATGTTGAATCAACCTTGAGTGCCTAGGATGTACCCCGTTAGGGCATGTTGTATTATGATTTTTATGTATTGCTCGATTGAATTTGGAGACTCTTGTTTTGGGGAGGTTTTTAACTATGAATTCATTTCTTGAATAGATGTAGGATTATTTAGTTTTCCTATTACTTTTTTAGAGACCTTCATATTTGTTTCTTTCATGGAGTTTATAAATTTCAACTAAGTTATTAAATGATGAGCATAAAGTTGTTGACATTATTGCCTTATTCTTTTAATGTGTGTGGGCTCTGTAATATATTGCCTCTTGAATTATTGATTTCCGGTATTAGTTCTTTCCTTCTGTTTGCTGTGAGTTTGTTCTTTTTCTAGTTTCTTAAGGTAGAAGCTTTGATCATTGATTTGAGACCTTCTTTCCTAATATGTGCATTTATGTAATAAATTTTTCCCTAAACACTGTATTAGTCACATCTCACAAATTTTGACATGTATTTTCATTTTTGTTTAGTTTAGAATATGTTCTCGTTTTTCCTGAGTTCTTTGACCCATGGATTAATTGGAAGCATGTTGTTTAATTTCCAGTTGTTTGGGGGATATTCCTGTTTTGTGTTTTCTTTTACACTTTTTAGTCTATTACATTATGGTCAGATAATATACTTTTTATGATTTAAATTATTTTAAATTATTAAAGTTTCTTTTATGACCTAGGTAAATGTTCCATGTGCATTTGAAAGCAACCTGTATCTGCTGCTGTTGATTGAATTATTCTATAAATGGCAATTAGAGTCAATTGATTGATGGTATTCAGTTCTATAACAGACTGGTGTGAAATCATGAGAATCAAGTGAGAAAAAGGGGCAAATAAAGACAACACTTTAAAAAATTTTGGTATTAAGGGGAAGGAGAAAGAGGCGTACTGTTAAAGATGAGAGTCATTGGAACATATGAAGGTACTTCAAAATAGAATTGAAAGATAATATGATCTTTCCATGAACTTTTTGAATTACCCTCATATATAAATGTAATCGGAAGGATTCAGTAGAGAGAGTGTAGTTGGAATACACGGGAAAATTGATTATATGTATTTCATGAGAAGAAAGACTTATAAAGCAAGAGTCCTATGATTAGCCTAAGGAAGAAGGTAGCTTTTCTAATAAGATAGGAAGGAAGAAAAGTTAAAAACATTAGTAGTTTCCCTGTACAACTAGTGTAAAATATGGATTTCTCTTCCAGGCCTTCAAAATTCTGCATAATTTTGCTTCTGCCTACCTATCTGACTTATTAAAGCCCACCACTATCCTTCTAATTTTTGTGCTTCGGTTATACTGGCAGTTAGTCAGTTTCTCTAACCCAGTGGTTTCCAGACTTTTTAAAAAAATACTTTATTTTTTAGAGCAATTTTATATTCACAGTAAAACTGAGTGGAAAGTACTGAGTTCCTGTATACCACCTTACCCCACACATGCAGAGCCATCTCACTAGCAAAATTCCACACCATAGTAGTATATTTGTTAAAATCAGTGAACCTACACTGACATGTCATTATCACCCAAAGTCGGTAGCTTACATTAGGGTTCACTCTTTTTTAAAAAAAAAAATATGACTGGTAAGGGAATCCTAACCCTTGACTTGGTGTTGTCAGCACCACACTCACCCATTGAGCTAACTAGCCATCCCTATATAGGGAGCCGAACCTGTGGCCTTGGTGTTATCAGCATCACACTCTCCCAAGTGAGCCACGGGCTGGCCCATAGGGTTCACTCTTGATGCTGTATACTCTGTTGGTTTTAACAAATGTATAATCACATGTAGTCACCATTATAGTATCAAACAATAGTTTTACTGACCTCAAAATCCTCTGTGCTTCACCTATTCATCCCTCTTTCCCTCCCCCCCAGTCTCTGGGAACCAGTGATCTTTTTACTGTCTGCATGATTTTGCCTTTTCCAGAATGTCAATACTGTCATGAGTTGCTTAATTCATCAGTAGGCAATTGTGTCATTGTGCAAACATAGAGTTTACTTACACAAACCTAGATAGTATAGCCTACTACCCACCAATTTTATTTTGTATAGCCATTTAATCTTATGGGACCACCCTCGTATATGCAATCCATTGTTGATCGAAATGTCATTATGTGGTGCATAACTGTAGTTGGAATCGTATAGTATGTAATCTTTTCAGATTGACTTCTTTCACTTAGTAATATGCATTTAAGGTTTTTCCATATTTTATCATAGCTTGATAAGCTCATTTCTTTTTAGCAAAGAATAATATTCCATTGTCTAGATATACCACAGTTTATCCATTCACCTACTAAAGGACGTCTTGATTGCTTCCAAATTTTAGCAGTTATGAATAAAGCTGCTGTAAACATAGGTGTGCAGGTTTTTGTGTAGCCTCAAGTTTTCAGTTTGTTTGGGTAAATACAAAGGAATGCAGTTGCTGGATCATATGGTAAGACTGTGTTTAATGTTAAGAAACTACCATAAACTGTCTTTTAGAGTGGACATTGTCAATTTCTGTATTAAATTACAGTAAAGCATAATTTTTATTTGTTATTTTAAATTGTAAGAACAGGAGTTCTAATATTTTTTCACACTGCGGTGGATCATCTCACACACTCCTGTTTAGAGTGTATGGGCTCTTTCTTGCCCCAGGTTATTTGTCATTCTTTTTCAGAGATTACCCTATGGCTGATTTCATCATATTCTTCAGGTCTTAGCTTAAATGTAACTTCAATTTTCTGATTGCACTTTCTAAATTTGTTTCTCTCTTTTTATTTTCTACCATAGTACTGTGTTTCCTTTAAAGTACTTGTGTGAAAATAAATGATACGCTTTTAAGCAATTCATGAGTCAAAGGAAAAAATCTCAAAGGAAATCAAAATATACTTAAAATTGGGTTAAAATGAAAGATACACCTATCAAAATTTGTGGGATGCAGCTAAAGTTGTGCTGTGAGGGTAATTTATAGTATTAAATGCCTATACAACAAAAGAGGAAAGATCTTAAATCAATAATTTAAGCTTTCATCTCAAGAAACTAGATAATGAACACAAAAACCCCTGAAACTTCAGAACAAGCAGAAGAGTAGAAATCAATGAATTTGAAACAGAAAAACAATAGCAAAAAATCAATGAAACCAAAAGCTTATCCTTTGAAAACATTAATAGAATTGATAATCTTTAGCAAGAGTAAGATGAGAAGATACAAATTACTGATATTAGAAAGGATATGGGATAAAATTGTAGATCCTGTTGATATTAAAAGGATAATAAGGGAATACTGTGAACAACTCTGCACACATTAAGTGGACCAATTCCTCAAAACCGTGCACTATTAAAACTCATTCAGTAAGAAATAGATAATCTGAATAGCCCTATAACTATTAAAGAAGTTAAATTGATAATTTAAAACCTTTCATAAGACAAATTGGGGACAAGGCAAGGCTGCCCACTCTCACCACTCCTTTTCTACACTTTAACTGGTGGTTCTAGCAAGGGCAGTTAGGCAAGAAAAAGAAATAAAGGGCATACACATTAGAAAGGAAGAAATAAAACTGTTTCTTTTTGCAGATGACATGATTATATAAAGCCCCAAGGAATCTACATTTAATGATGTTACTTGGGATTTTATTTTCTCAACTCCAGAAACTCCTGTTTTATATCATGTTACATTTCCCCCTGTGTAATGGAGACGTAAAAAAGAATTACTCAGTTACTCAAAGTAGTATGAATGCATTAAGAAGCCTAGACAGACTGCACTTCAATAATTTCCCCATTAAGAGGAGAAAGCTGAATATGACAGCCCTGATTCAAAGTTAGCTTCTCCGTTTTATTGTAAAGACAGGGAAGTTTCACAAGAAAATTCAGTTGATTTAATCATTACAAAGAACACAAGGACATGGGCAGAGTTATGGCTAAGTATAGTTTTAACAATGAAAACTAGTAACAGTGAAATAAACAAAGTGACATTCCATAGTGCAGTTTGCAAAAGGTAAAGTCAATCCACCAACAAAAGCTTGGTCTTAGCAAACACTTTCTTTTCCTACAGTGATTTCCTCAGTATGTTTACATAAAAATCAAGTAACTTTCTCAACATATCAATCAGTAGGTTAACCTGCACCAAGGACATCTGCCCTTTGAGCCAGCAATTTTTCTGTGTTAACAATTCTTTATCTACAACAGAGACTTTAGCCTGGGGAAAGTTTCCTGTCTTTTGCAAGCTTAACATTCCTATGTGTAATTTTAAAAAGTTAGGCTATACCTGAAACTACAGGGCTTTGTAAGCTAGGCCCTGTGAATTACATTTGCTTTATAAATGTTACTCCACAATGTCATGTTTTGCCATCTGCTTTTTGAGCTTTTTTTGTTGAATTTATGGGAGAAGTGAATTCATCTGGAGGCATGTAGATTCTTCTGAGACTAGATTCTTCTGAGACTAGATTCTTCTGAGCTAGATTCTTCTGAGACTTGCTGAATGTTGCATACCAGCCTTTTTATCACTTAGCAGGGGAGTAGGTGGGATTCTGTGAGAATTTGGATCATTTCCCCCAACTAACATAAAGCCCTGAAGTCTGTGCTTTACTTAGAGACATTAGTTGTATTATTGGCTTTTCATATTTTACCTCTCTCCCTCTAACTGATAAGAAGAGGAAAATGATAAAGATAACCTTTCTGGTTTTTTTGTTCTCCAAATTTGTCTGTGTAAACACACATTTTTACCATTGTTTCGGTATTCCATAATTGTGAAAATACCTTGGGAAGCACTGGTGTAGAGTTCTATAAACAGAAATCACATAGTAAGGTAGGAATCATTTTAAAAATTGCTTTTCTGGGGCCGGCCCATGGCTCACTCACTTGTAGAGTGTGGTGCTGATAACACCAAGGCCATGGGTTTGGATCCCGTATAGGGATGGCTGGTTAGCTCACTTGGGAGAGCGTGGTGCTGATAACACCAAGTCAAGGGTTAAGATCCCCTTACCAGTCATCTCTTAAAAAAAATAAAATAAAATAAATGAATAAATAAATAAATAAATAAATAAAAATTGCTTTTCTTACTGTGTTATGTTTGTGGTATTTATACTGTCTTTATATTCTTTTGTGTTAAATATCTGTGCTTTTAAACTATCCATTTCTGCATAATCATGTGACACCTACAGTTGAAAAGGAGGATACCCGTAGGTGTAATTCTTTCCCATTTTACTGAAGACTCTCTCTCTCTGAATGGGAAGAAAATCCTGCATTAACAGCTTTGCTTTTCATTGTGTTGGGAAGTAATTCTCAATGCATCTTGCATTTCCACATGTATTGCAAGTGGAGACACTGCTTTTTTTTCCACATTTTTTCGTGGATGTTTATATGGCAGACAGCTTTGGAAGATAGAAATGATGGCTTTCAGAACAAAAGACAGGTTTACTTGCAGCCCATTCATTATAAAAGCTTGGGGTTTCTCTACTGTAACACAGCCCACTATTTGTACTGTGTCAAGTGCCCTCTTCCCATTGCCTTTGGGATTGGAGAACTGATGCAAAAATGAAGGACCTTGACTACTATCATTGCTGTGAGAAATAAACTCCTTTTTCTCTGATCAGGATTCTCATGTCTTCTGCCAGCATCCATGTAATGGTCCTGCTAAATTGTTAAGTTACAAGTAGGGTAAAATCTCAGACCCTTCATTGTTCTTGACACATTTTACACACATTAATCAAGTAGTATTAATAAAAAAACGAAAACTGTGGTGTGTGCACTTTGTCAAGTGCTTTGTTAGGATTAAATGAAGGAACATAGGCTTAGGGAAGTTAAGTAGTTTATTTGAGCTGTCATACTACACTGCCTGTAGTTGTTCCTGTCTTAAAGGCATTTTATATAAAATAAAACTAAATATTGGTGGAGTACTTTAACCATATTAAGTATAAATGAGTGCAGTATTAAGTCTTTTTGTCTGTATGGGATTATGGAATATCTAAGTTGAATTGTGACATTTAACTTACATGCTTTTCTTTTTAAAAACATAATAAGGGTGTTTTTTTTTTTTTCTTTAGAATTGTTCTCTTTGTACTTCAGGCTATATCTCAAACCTTCGCAAGACATTAATAGAGTTTTAGTGGCTAGAATAATTCATGTTGTCACCAAAGGATGCTGTTTGCAAACAGATGGATTAAATTCTAAATTTTTGGATTTTTTTTCTAAGGCTATTCAATATGCAAGGTAATCTAATCTCTTTTTGTTCTGTTTTGTATTGAAAATCCATTTGATCTTCTCGTATAACCATGTTTTAGATTCCGTAACTAAAAATACTACCTTATAAACAAAACAGTGAACCATTGGAGACATAGCAGATTCCCAAAGGGTCAGTCAGGTCCAACACTTCCTGAATATCCAATATGCTGAACACTATGATATTCTTAAGTGGGAAGTATTAATATCATACATTTGTGTGGTATTACTCAATTTATAATGTGAGACATTTTATAAATAGTAGGTATTTCAAATCAATTTTATATATTTTCTGACAATATTTCAGCAGCAGGGAGAGCTAACTGAAGTGGTCTCAACACCAAATAAGAACTAACTTTTTCTGCGATTTTTTTTCTGAATATTTTTGAAACTAAGGCTATTGTTTTAAAATTAGATTTTTTTTTCCAGCATGCAATTTCATAACTGTCTTCAGTTTGTGCAGTTTCTTCCCCTTGTTATACCAAGTTGAGTTTGTGTGTTTTCTGTTGCAGACAAGAAAAGAGCTTAGCAGGTCTAAATCATATCTTAGCAGCCCTAATTATCTTCCTCAAGACTTTGGCTGTCAGCTGTCGAATTCGAGTATGTGAATTAGGAGATGAAATTCTTCCTACCTTGCTTTATATTTGGACTCAACACAGGCTTAATGATTCTTTAAAAGAAGTAATTATCGAATTATTTCAACTGCAAATTTATATCCATCATCCAAAAGGAGCCAAAACCCAAGAAAAAGGTATAAAGGAAGTTATTACTGTTTTGAGTTTCCTTCTTCGTTAAAACATAGAGTCTGAAGTGTGAAATCTGTATTCTGTACGAGGATATGATCTTCCTCTGGATTTCTCTGCTTGATAATGTTATTGGTCATGAGAATGTTTTTCATATAGTTTTTAGAATTTGAAACAGCAGCAGCAAATTGTATCATGCCTTCCCATTTGTTCAATATAGTGCTAGGTATTATGGGGAATACAAACAAATAAGAGACTGTTCCTTCTAGGAGCTGATTATGCATCAATTATTAATTAGTTGTAAGAGATGTGACACAGACTATGGCAAAAGAATTGAGAAAGTAAGATCTTACTTATTCACATACTGCTTTTTTTAAGAAAAATCACATGGAGAAATTGGGCTGAAAATAGCCAGTCAGATGATTCAGTTCCCAAGGAAGATATGTGCATGTTTCTTTATAGGAATGTGAGGTAGAAGGGAGAAGTTGCTGCTTTTAGCCTCATAGTTGCTCCAGGCCCTTTGTTTGCTGGGAAAACCAGAAGTCAATCACTTGTTCTCTCTGATTCCTGTATATTTGTCTTTCACCAAGAAATTACAGTCCTTTGGTGTCTGTGGGGGATTGATTCCAGGACTCACTCCCCCTTCACACATGTACCAAAATCTGATACTAAATTCCTGCTCTTGTCCTGCATATGTGTTCCGCATCCTACAAATAATGTATTTTTGATCTGCAGTTGGTTGAAAAAAATCTGCGTATTAGTGGACCTGTGCACTTCAAACCCTTGTTTAATGATCAGCTGTATTGCTCAGATGGTGTAGTTTTATTCAGTAGACAGAAATTTTATTGGATGGAACTGGAGCTGGAAAAGCTGCCCTTATGCTCAGTGTACAATTGCCTTTGGGCTTGTGCTCCCTTTGGGCCAATTCATTGTGGCTAGTATAATGACCTTATTAAGGTAGCATGCCACGTTCAGTAATAGCTAAAATGGAGGAAAACTGTTATAGCCATTTTTTATCTAAAGTAGCTGTGTATGTTTCATGGAATCCTCTAATGTATACGTTGATATATATAAGCACACCTGAAACTACTATAAGTCAGAGAATGGTGACTTTTCATAGTTTTTTGTCTTACACCTAGCTCTCACCAGAATGAAGTTGAGGTGTATTAGGAGATGGTGTGATTTGTTTAGGACTTTAGTTAACTGCATATTTAGGATGAATTCAAAATTGGCAAAATGATATGGCTGCCAGGAAAGCTAATATCGTTTTAGGCTCCATTTTTAAATGTTATAGCACCTTGTTTGTGCGAATTAATAGCCCTGTTGTTCCACATACTGGTCAGACCACAGTTGGAGTATTGTGTTCACCAGATTTTGTAGAGTCACCATTTTAAGAGGGACGTAAGTTGACTGGAATGTGTCTTGGGAAAGATGACTGTGATGGTGAGAAGTCTGGATAACATGTCATTTGTATACTAGATGAAGGAACTGGTAATGTTTTTCTCTTAGACAAAAAAAGACAGAACTTGGTCCTCATATGAAAGAGGGAACATATTAACTGTATTTACCTCAGGGAAGAGAATGAATTAGAGAGAGGTGGATTTTAGGTTTTAGATCAGAATGTGGAAGAAATTTATAACAAATACAGTTATCTGAATGTGAAATGGACACTATTACAAAATAGTTTGTCAAGGATATTGTGAGAAGAGACAATAGTACTGAGTAGAAAGTTGGACAAGATATCTTCTAATATTGATGCATCTTAATAGCTGAGTAATTTTGTGGGAGTTGGCACTGCAAATGGAGTATGTATAAAAGTTATATTTTAATTTTTTGAATTACAGGTGCTTATGAATCAACAAAATGGCAAAGTATCTTATACAATTTATATGATCTGCTAGTGAATGAGATAAGTCATATAGGAAGTAGAGGAAAATATTCTTCAGGATCTCGTAATATTGCTGTCAAGGACAGTTTGATTGGATTAATGGCAGATATTTGTCACCAGGTATAGTAGGTCTTGTCACATTTTGAAATTTCATGTTAATTTTCATTTTACTGGGCTATTTAAACCTGTGTTCTCATAAAAAACCTGTAAAATTACTCTGTACATGAACTATTCCTTTCAAAATAGCATAAGTATTTGGGAATACCCTTTTAACTTAAAAGATAACTCTTTTGCTTAGACTTAGTGAAAAACTAATAATGAACTTTCTTAAAAGATTGTCTGTAAGAGATAAGATGACCTTAAGCCTAATGTTTCCTTTTTTAAGAATGAACTAGAATTCACATAGTGTAAAGTTCACTATTTTAAATTGTACAATTCAGTGGTTTTTAGTATTTTTACTATGTTGTGCAACCATCATCACTATCTAATTCCACAACATTTTCATCACCCCAAAAAGAAACCTCATACCTATTGTCATTCAGTCCATTCCCTGCTTCTAGCTTCTGGTAAGCAACCACTAATCTACTTTGAGTCTCTATAGATTTGACTATTTTAGACATTTCATATAAATAAAATTATGTAATATGTGGTCTTTGTGTCTGGCTTTTTTCCCTTAATATTTTCAGGATTCATCTATGTTGTAGTTGTACCGTGAATCACTACTTCATTCCTTTTTATAACTGAATAATATTCATTGTAAGTATGTACTATATTTGGCTTACCCATTCATCAGTTGATGGCCTAATGTTTCTTAAGTAAAACTTTTTTCCCAGAGGCTTGGTTTAACGTCCTGTGTAGTTATATTGCTCTGTCGTATATTAATAATAAATTTAAAATGTATTCCCTTTGGAAATATAGGTTTTGCTTTACTTTTAGACTTTCTTGGTGCTTTTAGTAAATGTTTCCAGGAAATAAAACTAATACATTAATTGATAATACCTGCTTTCTAAGAGTGCCATTACTGTCATGCAAAATGTTTGTTACTGTGTTATTGTATTTATATATTTCTATAATTCATTATTCTTGCTTTATGAGTTCCCTGTATCTTCATTTGAGAAGGAATGTTTTTGTCCTAATGAACTGTTAGTAAATAGTAGCAATGAAAAAAGTAGGTTTATTTTTATTTTACAGGTTTTTAATGAACGTATCAGGTCTTTGGAGATTTCTCAGTCATATACTATTACGCAAAGACAATGTAATGATTACAGTGCATCTTGCAAAAGGAGGAAAATAGAACTAGGCTGGGAAGTAATAAAAGACCATCTTCAGAAGCCACAGAATGATTTTAATCTTGTGCCTTGGTAAATGTTATCTTTTTCTCATTCAATTATATTTTAGTCTCGTTTATTTTTTTCTCCAAAAATCTTTAGCAGAATCCTTTCTTATTATTAGCCAGAATCAGTTATTTGTCTACTGCCTAAACCAGTTACTAGCAAAGAGAAATGTGTCTGCCATGGCATGTTGAGATTAATCAATAATGGCTCATCTTCTGGGGCCAAGGACAGGGCTACCTTTCCTAAGCATATTGCCACAGCAAGGAAGAAGGGAATAGTTGTCTAGTAGGCAGTCAATAGTGTCTGTCTGCCTTGTGGACACACACTAACGTGAAGAGATTTTAGCATGCATAGTATCTTCTAGTAGAATTAGATTAGGAAGAAATTAAAGATAGCATTGAGAAATCATAGAATGATTTTGACCTCATGCCATAATAAAGGTTATTTTTTCTTCTACCTTCTTTATTTCATATAGGATTCACAGATATTTAAATAATTAAATAAGTTGTAGAATTCTGTGGAATCACAAAACATTAGGTCTGGTAAGGACCTTTAGAATTTATCCAGTTCAGGGGCCGAGCCCGTGGCGCACTCGGGAGAGTGCGGCGCTGGGAGCGCAGCGATGCTCCTGTCGCGGGTTCAGATCCTATATAGGAATGGCTGGTGCGCTCAGTGGCTGAGCGCGGTGTGGGCGACACCACACCATGGGTTGCAATCTCCTTACCGGTCACGAAAAAAGACAAAAAAAAAAAAAAAAGAATTTATCCAGTTCAGCCATTGCTGAAAAGAAAACTGAAACCCAGAAGGGTTAAACAACTTTCCTAAGGACAGTTAGAAATTAATAGATTATAGTCAAACTTGTGGTTAATGCTCTTTTGTTTTTTTACTATGTTGACGGACTATTTAAATATAATTGAGTTGTGGGGAAAGTTGTGGGGATATTGATTTGCATAACTATTGCTTAAGCTTATGCATATTTTATGGAGTTGAGAGTGCCTATTTCTTTTTTTTTTTGTCTTTTGTCTTTTGTCTTTTTTTCCGTGTCCGGCAACGGATCGCAACCCTCAGTGTTGCCCCTGTACCGGACCGGGGACTGGCAACGGGATCGCAACCCTCGGTGTTGCTCCTGCGCCTCGCTCAGCCAGTGAGCGGGAACCGGTCTGTATGTGGGATCCGAACCCTCGGGCGGGAGCGCCGCCGCGCTTCCCAAGCGGCGCACTTATCCAGTGCGCCACCGGGCCGACCCCGAGAGTGCCTATTTCTGATTCTTTAATTTGTCCATTCAGTCAAGAGTCAATTGTTGAATACCTGCTGTGTGTCAAGCATAAGAAAACAGAGATGAATAACATAAAGTTCTTATTCTTAAGTAACACATATTCCAGAGAATTCACAGCAAATATTTATTGAATTAACTGAATTAATTTAAGGAAAATTTGTTTTGTGGGTTTTTCTTTGTTTTCCTGTTTTTGATGAGTAATTTTGGTGATTAAGGATCAAAAAAGGACAAGATAACTCAGAAGTAAAATATTTCTAATTTAGTTATCCTTTAAAATTTGTTTAATATAATTAACATAATATCAATTGTATTAATATTAATAATGACATTAATCTTAATATTATATTATAATTATAATTATATAATATAATATTAAAATAATAGCTCAGCCAGCTATCCCAAATGTTATCAGTCTTCTGCCACTCTAGGAAGTAGGACCTAATAGGTATTAAGAGCCAGTTAATTTTGACAGTAGTATGGAAAATGGTGATGGTGATTCTCCTAATTAGGATTTTGTAAGGGTATATTTATTTTCTTTTAGTTTTTTAATGGGATTGAATAATTCTCAGGTTAATTATCCTCTTTTTTTGTTTTAGGCTACAGATTACAACTCAATTAATATCAAAGTATCCTGCAAGTTTACCTAACTGTGAACTATCACCATTATTGATGATACTCTATCAGCTTCTACCTCAGCAGCAACGTGGGGAACGCACACCATATGTGTTACGATGCCTTATAGAAGTTGCATTATGTCAGAGCAAGAAATCAAACCTAGAAAGCTCACAGAAATCAGATTTGTTAAAACTCTGGATTAAAATTTGGTCCATTACCTTTCGTGGTATAAGTTCTGGACAAATACAAGCTGAAAACTTTGGTTTGCTTGGAGCCATAATTCAAGGTAGTCTAGTTGAGGTTGACAGAGAATTCTGGAGGTTATTTACTGGGTCAGCCTGCAGACCTTCATGGTAAGTTGAATATGCGTTGTATCAGATTTTACAGATATATACATGCAAACACACTAAAACATATATATCCTTCATCATTTTCATAGTTTGTTTTATCAGTTAAAGATATTTTTTTTCAGGGCCGGCCCGGTGGTGCACTGGATAGTGCGCTGCTTGGGAAGTGCGGCGGCGCTCCCGCCCGAGGGTTCGGATCCCACATACGGACCGGTTCCCGCTCACTGGCTGAGCGAGGCGCGGGAGCAACGCCAAGGGTTGCGATCCCGTTGCCGGTCCCCGGTCCGGTACGGGGGCAACACTGAGGGTTGCGATCCGTTGCCGGACATGGAAAAAAAAAAAAAAAAAAAAAAAAAAAAAAAGATATTTTTTTTCAGATGCTTTTGTCATTTGGCCAGGAAGACTTAATAAATGCATAACTGTGAATTTCGTTTTAAATATGGAGAGACTATGAAAGGCCACTTTCAAAGAATTTCTTAAAAGAATTATAAAGAGTTTGAACTTTTTCCCTGTAATTTACAATTAATTATTTGTTCAATATTCATAAACCTTTTATTTGTAGTAGTGCATACTGTTTTTAAGGGATAGTTTTTAATCAAGAATCTTCTTGAGTATAATCAGACTTTTGACATATTTTATGTTCATTTATTCAACAAAAGTTGTGCCTGCCATGTGCCTGGCACTGTTCTGAGCATTGGAGGCATAGTGGTAACTAAGATAGACAAGGTCTCTGCTCCTCAAAGACCTTACTTTTAACAATTGTCCTTTGTTTTGTTATAGTCCTGCAGTATGCTGTTTGACTTTGGCACTGACCATCTGTGTAGTTCCTGAAACAGTAAAAACAGGACCAGAGCAAAACATATGTGAAGTAAATAGAAGTGTTTCTTTAAAGGAATTGATAATGAAGTGGCTCTTATTCTATCAGTTAGAGGATGACTTAGAAGATAGTACAGAACTGCCTCCAATTCTTCACAGGTAATTTCAGTTCATTAGCAAGCTGCTGGGTTTTTTTGTTTTGTTTTATAAGGCTCGCTCCACTTAATTTAATACCAGATAGCTTTATTTTATAGTGATAATTCTGGATTTCCCAGAGCTAGCCCTAAATATTATACATTCTCTTTGATTTTACAGTGTTCTTTGTCCTTGTGCCTGGATCATTTCTGAAATAAATAAAAGGTTGTCTCACTGTGAGAATATGGGGGATGTGCATAAAGAATATGCATAAATTCTTTGAGCATTTATGTGTTCCTTTTTCATCTGTGAATAGGACCATATATCTGACTAAGGTAGATCCTAGGTCCTTAATCATGATGTGAGTATCTTCTAGGTTAAATATGTTAAATTAATGGAGTGAGGAAACAAGAGAAAGACAAAATAGGACTTAAGCACTAGGATGGAGAGCAGAGCAGCTTGCCCACTTACCTTTCCACAGATGGTAATTGGAACTGAATGTGGAGAGCAGACCTCTGGATCCTGGTGCTTTTGCTTTAATTTCACAATCTTTTATTTATTTCAGAAATGATCTTAAAAAATTAGATGTGATTCTGTTTCTAAGCGGATAGTAATGTATTGTGTATATTTCTTAAATTCTCCTTTCAGATATTGAGAAATTCAGTACAGATGAAAGGAATTTTAATTTAGGATCCCAATATTTGAGGTCAAGGTTTATAGCCAAACATGGATGTTAAAGTTTAAAGAATTCTTTAAATGGCTTTTGGCCTGTTAAATGAAGCTTTTTATTTTTCTTTATAGTAATTTTCCTTATCTTGTACTGGAGAAAATCCTTGTGAGTCTCATTATGAAAAACTGTAAAGCTGCAATGAATTTTTTCCGAAGTGTGCCAGAATGGTATGTTATCTAGTAAAGTTCTGTTATTTTAAGATACATATTTAGTTACAAAGATAATTTAGCAAGGTAGTAGCTGCATTTAATAATTATTAACTAAATTGGTCAAGTAAAAAAAATTGTAGCTGTTATCCAGAGAAAACTTTCTTTTAATTCAGTGATTATAATCTATATTCTATAATTTTAGATCAAGGTTACTGTTTTTTATTTTTTATTTATTTAATTATTTATTTTTTTAAAAGATGATCAGTAAGGGCATCTTAACCCTTTTTTTTTTCCTTTTTGTCTTTTTTACTGACCGGTAACGGGATCGCAACCCTTGGTGTCGCGCCCGTACCGGGGACCGACAACAGGATTGCAACCCTCGGTGTTGCGCCCGCACCACGCTCAGCCAGTGAGCGGAAACCGGTCTCCAGATGGGATCCGAACCCTCGGCGGGAGCACCGCCACGCTCCCAAGCTACGCACTCTCCATTGCGCCACCGGGCCGGCCCAAGGGGATCTTAACCCTTGACTGGTGTTGTCAGCACCACGTTCTCCCAAGTGAGCTAACCAGCCATCCCTATATAGGGATCCGAACCCATGGCCTTGGTGTTATCAGCACCACACTCTCCCAAGTAAACCATGGGCCGGCCCTAAGATTACTGTTTTTTAATGTTGTATAGCATAAATGTGACAAATGGCATTGGAAAAAATTGGATGGTTATGATGGGAAATTAGGAACATAAGGTTTACGTGAAATGAGTTCTTAAAGATGTGACCCATTTTTATATGTCACGTAAAATTTGACTATTTGTTAGCTTTAAAAATGAATGAGGTGCTAGTCAGTTACCTTTGTTGGTTAGAGCTCAGTGTTATAACACCAAGGTCAAGCATTCAGATTCCTGTACTGGCCAGCCACCAAAAAAACCAAAATAAAACCAAAAAATTAATAATCAAAAACAAAAATAAATCTAAAAACCTAGTTTTAGTTGATTGACTCAGAAGACTTATGTTTATCACTGTGACTGAATATGACTCACTTGTATGAAGATTCCTAATCTCCCCAAGACAGCATAAGATTAAAAAAATTCTACATTTTGGGGAAGTCAAAGGTGAAAAGGGGGTATATTTTTACACAGTGTTACTGTCAGCATTTATATATGGTGTTACTGTTTTCTTTTTAATACTTTCTGAATTTGCCCTTGAAATTGTAACTTGAATTTGTTTTCTGTATCTGTTAGTAAAATTTGCTACTGAATAATGAAATTCGATACAAGTAGGTATCAAAGCTCAGAGAAAAGAAGCATTTAAAAGAATAATTCATTAATTGTATAAGTAGTCTTTGAGTGATGTAGATGCTATGTTGATGTTTTCATTTGTACTATGTTACTACTACATGGAGGCAAAGTATTAGGTAGTTTGATTATAAATTAAAGATCTTACTTTCTCAAAGTGAACACCACCAAAAAGACAAAGAAGAGCCTTCATTCTCAGAAGTAGAAGAGCTATTTCTTCAGACAACTTTTGACAAGATGGATTTTTTAACCATTGAGAAAGAATGTGCTATAGAAAAACACCAATCCAGTATTGGCTTTTCTGTCCACCAAAATCTCAAGGAATCACTGGATCGTTATCTTCTGGGATTATCGGAACAGCTTCTAAGCAGTTACTCACCCGAGGTGAGATTTTAAAGAAACAACTAAAGCCTGTAATTGTTTCAACTTTGGTAGGCAATTAGGAAGGAGAAATGAGGGCAGGAAAGGCACTAAGGATGGTGAGAGGCTTGATTTTAGAAGCAATATTGGCAGTACCTGGCTACAAATAGGGAAAACTAAGCCTGAAAAAAGGAAAACAGAAGAATAATAATTTGAATACTTCCTGTGCATCAGGAATTCTGGTAGACATAAAAGAATTCTTTGGGTAGGTTAGTGGGGAATAGTAAAGGTTTGAGCATAGGAATTATGTAATGAAAAGAACCTCTCAATGCAAAGGAGGAAGAAGTTACAGTAACAGTAAAGGATATTATTTAAACAGATCTAATAAGTTTTGGTGGCATTTGAAGAGGGAGGAGTGATAATAAAGATACTAAATGGACTAGCAATTATCCATTTTTTAGAGACCATTGAGGAATTTCTCATATATGGTTTTTCTTTGTCCTCATAAAATCACAAATTTTCTTATGTGACTTTTCCCAAACTCCCATTTCTTTGAACGTGAAATGTCTTTCTACCCATTTCTGTGTATTCAAATCATACATATGTCAAAATCCTTCATAAAGCCTTTCTTAGATAATTTTGGCCACAATAATTTTTCATCTTTTAATTTTTATAATACTTAATATTTCAAATTTTTAATGGCACTTAGCATCTTCTTTGCAGCATGGATATTTATGTATGTTTTATGCACATATTTCTTAAACTAGGCTGTAAGCTCCTTACAAGGTGTATATATTTTAATTAGTCTTTGTGTCCTCTGTGATGCTTTGTTACATGGTAAATGATAAAATATTTGCTGAGTAAAATAAAGCCTGCAAGCCACTCAAAGGAGTAAATTCAGTAGCCAGGGAAAATGACCCAAAGAACTGAGAAGGGACAGTGTGCCTGAGTCATCTGTTTTACCCTTAACTACTGACATTTTTCTGCATCGCAGTTGTAACCACTTTCATTACTAAGTAATTTTGTTTTCTGTATTTTCCCCTAAAATGCCATTTCCTACAATATAAGTACAAGAAAAACCCCAAATCTTGTTATTCTGTGTGACCTTTGTAGATTCTTACATAATTCTACAAAATTGTCTAAACAATATCTACTAGCAAAAATGCTTTGTGCTTATCTGTGGAGTCTAAAAAGCTGAATAAGTCAGAGTACTTGTCCTTCAGAACCACAAAATGTCATTTTAATGTCTTTCCATATGAATCTAATTGCTACTTATGTTCTAAGACAGACATTTTTTGCCTGTCAGGCTTTTTTTTTTTTTTACTCTTTTTTCCTTCTCTAGCTCAAATAATTAAGGGCCTATATGTGCAGTACACTGTGCCCTTTAAGAGGGATATCTTACTTGACCATTAAGAGGTACTTTAGCTGTTTTTCTTGAAAGTCCTAGTTATCCTAATTCTATAGTGATCTCTTAGATGTTTTTAGAGATGTTCAGTATATGCCATCTTTAACTCATTTAACTGAACTTTTGTTTCTTAATATATATATATATATATATATATATATATATATATATATAAATCGTTTGTTGAAAAACAAATTCACTATTCAGGGCTACAATGGCTGATGCC
>NW_007728447.1:92627-105509 GCF_000696425.1 Galeopterus variegatus | reverse complement strand
ATATATATATATATATATATATATATATATATATATATATAAAATTTGTTCTTATAAAAGATAATTCTAGAGTACCCAAAAGTATTCATGAGATATATGGTTTTTAATTTGTGGTTTATTTTAAGATTACAGATTCAGAAACCCTAGTCCGGTGTTCAAGTCTTTTGGTGGGTGTTCTTGGCTGTTACTGTTATGTGGGCATAATATCTGAAGAGGAAGCATATAAATCAGAATTATTCCAGAAAGCCAAGGTAGGAGAATTAAAGTTTTGGATAAATTTGAATGAATTGTCTGTTGCTTTGCCTCCCACGGATTTGTCACCCCTTTTTCCCTGAGTGACGGAGTCGCCAAAGATTACTCAAAGCCCACCTCTTCTGAGCAAGAGAAGCCCCAAAAATGGGTTACATCTCCCGGAACCCTCAAGAGTGAGGCATTCCTTCCCTTTGGGAAATTAACCCCGAATTTGGGTTCTCTTCCCACTTTTATTCTCCAGACCAGGAAGTTACAGGAAGAGAACATAGGTGGGGTTTTTGCTAAGTATAGTTTAACAAGTTTAACAATAGAAGCTGGTAACATTCAGTAAGACAAGCAGGGTGACATTCTATAATGCAGTTTGCAACAGAAGCTTGATTTTAGCAAACATTCTCTTCTTACAGCAATTTCCCAGTATCTTTACATATCAATCAGTAACCTGTCTTTGAGCCAACAACCTTGCTGTGTTACAATTCTTTATCTTACAACAGAGACTATAGCCTGGGGAAAATTTCCTGTCCTTTACAAGGTCAATATTCGAAATTGTAAGGCTTTGGAAAATCATGCCCTGTGAAGTGCATTTGCTTTATGCATACTCCACAATTGTCTTCTTGGGAAAATTATTATATTTGTTTAGAAAACAAAATTTTTTATAGGTTAACCCATTCTCTTTCACTTATGCAGTCTGAGAGGAAATGATACTGTGTTCTTCCTTAAGATTTGAAATTATTGTAAGCCAACTATAAGTATAGCCAATGAAATAATCTCACATTAAAATTTAATTTTATTAACATAAATACTGATTTTTGTCTTTACTTTTAAAAGTTTTCTCTTTGATCAGTTATCCTAAAGAATCCTTGGTTAAGGGTATTAATCAAGTAGGCTCTAAGCATGAAACTTTTTTCCATCTACTCTGTCAATGGTATGATTTACAAAGAGGATGGGTTATCAGATTTGTCTTTTTTTTATTGTTCATACTTTTTAGTTATACTCTGTCACCATGTGTAACTTCTAAAACAATTTTGTCTCAAGTGAAACTGTAAAAAGCAATTAGTGAACTATAATTTTACCTGTAATTTGGATTTTTCCTTCTGTTCTTCATAGTCTCTAATGCAATGTGCAGGAGAAAGTATCACTCTCTTTAAAAATAAGACAAATGAGGAATCTAGAATTGGTTCACTGAGAAATATGATGCATCTATGTACAAGTTGCTTGTGTAACTGTACCAAGGTAAGATATTTTTCTTACTTGATAGTATAGTGTCTTCAGGGGATGATTACTGGTTGGTGGTGTAATTATATTTTGCCTCATTCATAAGTTTATAATTGATTTAAAATTGTAAATATCCAGAGGTATAAAGCAACAGGTATTCTGATTTTCCCTTGAAATTAATTTCATCATTTCATTGCTAATTTCTGAGATTCTCTTACCACTTTTATGTACAACTTCTATTATTGCCAGCCTATTTTCATTCATTTAATAAAAATGTGTTGACTACCAGCTATGTAATGTGCGTACCGTTATTCAAGGATTTCTGAGTACCACAAAGATAAGCAACTCTAGCACATGCATTACTCCCTTTTGCCCAGATCATCTTAAATAATATTTATTAGAAAGAGTGTTACTGTGTGTAATCTTTGTTTTGATTTGAAGCAGTCCTGTAGGGTGGCAGAGACAGGCCAGTGTGCTGATAATAATTGGAAACATCTTTGAAAGTTAATATTAAGTACATGGCCATGTATCATTATCATCCACATATATTTTTGGTTTTGTAATATGTTTTTCTGCCTTTTGGTTTCAGTGGGGAAGGAGAGAAATGGAAGTATAAACTCTAACTACAATATTGTTTACTTATGTTTAAGGTCAATAGGTGGTACTTTAATGTTGTTTAAGCACAATGTAAGACATGTGCCATAGGTATTACTCTAAGAAAGAGATTAGTGTTTTGAGAGCAACTTATATCTTGGCCCTGTTAGTAAACTGTATCTACATTTTATTCAAAATAGAGAAAATATTATCTGCCAAGAATAATTGTTTTTATTTCTTTGCTGCTTGTTTCTTTGTCTTAATTACAGCAGAATCCTAGTAAGATTGCATCTGGCTTTTTCTTACGATTGTTAACATCAAAGCTAATGAATGACATTGCAGATATTTGTAAAAATTTGGTAAGTATGAGTCCTGTTTTACTGCTTTATTTCATTAATTCTAAGATGCATAATTTTTTCTTATTGAAATCTCTCTTAAATAGTGATGCATCTCACAATATAGAGCATCTTATATTTTTATAAATGTGGAAATTAGTTATTTGGTTTGGGGCAAAGTATATTTAATTGCTTCTTAATATCAATACCTAGCATAGTGGCTGGCTTTTAGTTTCTCAATAAATAATAGATTGAAAGATTGGGAACCAATAATCATTCAGGCTTATACCTATTTCTATATAACACTGTACCAAAATTCAAAATAACTCTATTCTTTAAAAAGACAGACAAAAACCTTGCCAGACAAGCAATATATTCTTATTGTGCTATTTATTTTTCTTCTTCCATACTCCACGCCACACATACTTTGTTGTCTGGAACAGTATTTAGCACACTTAGTAGATATTAGTAAATATCTATTGAGTGAAAAAAATATTCTGTAAGTTGAATATTTTCATTTCATGACAAATCTTGGTCATTTTTCTAGGTCACTATACTTATTTAATAAGATATATACAACTACATATTATTTAGTGCATGGTACTCCACTATATGGGAATAATATATACATATATATTTTAGTTCATCTGCTCTTAATTAACATTTCAAATGGTTTCTGATTTTTTTGTTACAGAGATTTCTGTGGCAAAAATTCTTGTACTTTTATTTTGTCTACTTGTATTTGTACATATGAAGGATGTAGGATAAATTCTAGCAGTGGGTTTGCTGGTAAAATTCTAGCATGTGAATTTTACTTTTTGATGGATATTTTCATTGCCCTCCAAAATAATTATACCAATTTATACTTCTTCCCATACTTTCATCAATTTTGAGTATTATAAAACTTCTTAATGTAAGAAATTATTTTTAAAGTTTCCATATAATTTTGTTATATACACATATTACAGTTTATATATCCATTTTCCTATTGTTGGACATTGAGTAAAAATATAGTATTTATACTTATGCATGAATCTTGAATTGTTTGATGAGGTAAACTTTAACTACAATGTACTTCTGAAAGAAGCCAACTTGAAAAGAACATTTTTGGGGCTGGCCCGTGGCTCACTTGGGAGAGTGTGGTGCTGATAACACCAAGGCCATGGGTTCTGATCCCATATAGGGATGGCTGGTTAGCTCACTGGGTGAGCGTGGTGCTGACAACACCAAGTCAAAGGTTAAGATCCCCTTACCGGTCATCTTTTTAAAAAAAAGAAGAAAAGAAAACATTTTTGTTTCTCTTCTTTGAAGGCATCTTTTATCAAAAAGCCATTTGACTATGGAGAAGTAGAATCAGTGGAAGATGATACTGACGGAAATCTAATGGAAGTGGAGAATCAGTCATCCATGGATCTGTTTAATGATTACCCTGCCAGTAGTGTTAGTGATGGAAATGAATCTGGAGAGTGCCAAAGTGTTATTGGTAAATATGTATTTACTGCTTGGGATTTCTTTACCGCCTTAAATTGATTTGGCATTATGAAATTCTTCATTGATATTAATTTTATGCTCATTTAATTTTCCTTTAGTATAGTGTATTAGGATAGTTCCCTTCCTATACACTTTAGATTTCTCTGATTTTTTATTGAATTTATTAGTTTCCTATTTTATTCTTCATGGGAGGAATTTAAAATAATTATTAAAGAAATAAAACCATATGATAGGTTATTTGGACAGTAGAAAACAGGAGAGGGCTGGCCAGTTAGCTCACTTGGTTAGAGCATGGTGCCGATAACACCAAGGTCAAGGGTTTAGATCCTTGTACTGGCTAGCTGCCAAAAAAAAAAAAGAAAGAAAACAGGAGGGTGAAAAAGCATGTATATGCCATCACTTTTAACCTTTTTTAAAAATTAAATCATAATTGATTATACATATTTTGGGGGTTCAACGTTGACGTATATTGATAATATTATTAGCATATATATTATTATAAATCGTGCTTATTCTTTATGCCCTTATCCAGTCTCTCCCCATCCCCCCCTCCCCTCCCACTTCTGATAACCCTAGATTTCTTCTCTCCGTAGTGGATTCTCTGTTGATTTGTTGCCTAGATGATCTGTACAGTGCTGAGAGAAGTGTGTTCAGGTCCTGCACTATTATCATAGAGTAGGTGCTTCCTCTATCGCTCTGGAATGGGCTTTGTGGAAAGAGACATCCTCCTCTTTTCTTTTTCTTTGGTCTCCACTGGTGACTCTCCTGTGTCAATGCACTTGAATGGCTGGCAGGCCATCTGCATGGTGGTTGTGGCGTCTAGCTGCTTTTGTGGCAGACATGGCTATTGTGGTGGGCCACCCACATGGAAGTGGTGTTTTTGGCATGCTCCTTGTCTAGAGTGGGAGGAAGGGTCGGTCCTCAGCTCCATGCCTCAGGACCCTGGGTTGGCCCGTGGTAGTGGCAGTGTGCCTGGTTGTGGGGGGTGGGGGGACTGTCAGTCTCTAGCTGCATGTCTCAGAGCCCTGAGCTCCGTCTATTTTTACATTTCTAAGATGTGGAGCAGTTGGGTGGGAGAGAGAGAGGGAAAGGGGAAAGGAAATAGGGTGGGAGAAGGAGGAAGCAGGGGGGTGCATGGTTGAGGCCCATGGCACCCCTCTCATTCATGCAGGGGAGAACAGGGAGCTTCCAGTGGTGGCTTGGTCATTGCTAGGCTGAATGCATTTATCAGAGGGGTGTGGCTGAAGCCATTGACCCTCAACTGCCCTGGCTTGGGATCCTAGGGTGTTTTCTGCGGCAGCGTGGTCATCATCGCTGGGCTGGTGTCAAGGGTCATGACTGAGGCCCAAGGTCCCCCACCACTTGGCTCAGGAGCCCAGGATGCTTCCTGCAGTGGCTTGGTGGTTGTTGCTGGGCTGGGTGTGGGTGTCAGGAGGACATGGCTGAGGTCTTTGGACTCCCACTGCCCCATCTTGGGAGCCTGGGGTGCTTCCTGCAGCGGCTTGGTGGTCTGCTGAACTGGGTGTGGATGTTGGGGGGGCATGGCTGGGGCCCCCAGCCCTCCCCACTCTGTGTCTTTTGGGCCAAGGGGGCTTCTGGTCCTTCTAGGTTTTATAGGTGTTCTTTCGTGAAGTGAGATCTTTACTAGTTAATATCAAACTTTGTCTCTGATCTGTGGGTATTTTGTTTTTTCTTTCAGTTCTGTGTTGGATTATTCATTGTTCCCACCTCTTAAACTTTTCACGGGAACTAATTTGTTGTCCTTTGCTTATTTCTAGAATGGGGGAACTTCCTGTGGGGACCAGCACTTGAACCCTGTGGTTGAGCTAAATTGCTGGTTTGCTGCTGATTCCCCGGTGAAGGCTTTTTGTGCAGCTCAGGTTTGAATGGTTGACTTTGTAGGTACTTCTGGGTCTCATGAGATCTGGTACACCTGGGTTGTGTAGAAACTCTGGTCTGGGCCTGAGTCTTTTCAGCAAAGTGCTCCCCCTGCAGTTATATATTCCTGACCAGTCTAAACAGAGTGCTGATTGGAGGGCCTGTGGTAATTGGCGGTCAGATCAGCTGTCCATGCTGTGCCCCAGTGTTCCCCAGGTGAGCCCGTCTCCCCCACCACTGGTGCTCTAAACACTTCCCATGGTGTGGGATGTGTGCCAGTACCTTGCGATGACTCACTGGCCTCTGAGTGGCTCCTTTTTTCAGTTACTGTGGCTCCTCACTCCTGTGTGGGTCCTCAGGAACCCTGTTAGTGGTCTTGCAGGTCTGAGGGCCACCAGGGCCCTCTTCTCCCCTGCCACTTCTAAGCATGTTCATTTGAAGGGCACAGTTACAGCTTTCGCCAGCTCTCGCTCCGTGTACTCACCAGCTCCAGCCCTGAAGTGGCTAGGATTTGAAATGGTGGGAGTGGTTCTTTCTGTCATCGTGGCTTCTCCTGCCTTCTTGCACTCTGTAGGTCTCTCCTCATCTTTGCCTAAGCTCTAGCGGCCCCAGCTTGGCTGTTGTTGCTTTTAAAAGTTGTAAATTGGTTGATTTGTGGGAGAGAGTGATGCTGGGCACCGTCTATTCCACCATCTTGACTGGAAGTCCCCCACTTTTAACGTTTTTCTGTTATTTCTCTATAGATGCTTTCAAAATTGTAATCAGTATCAACATTCATATATCTTTCATAGCTTGTCTGTTTAACATTAATTATAAGCATTTTTTTCATGTAGCTGCTTGCATTGATAGTCATACTTTTTTATGGCTTTATAATATCCCAGTCATAAATGCCATAATTTACTTGATCTTTTTTATTGTCAGAAATTTAGATTCCTTTCTATTTCCCTGTAATAAGAATTATTGCAGTGAATACTTGTCTATATAGATTTTTTCCATTTTTTGATTATTGATGACATAATCCTGGGATAACCTTTAATGAAGAGGTTTGAAGCTTTTAGTGTATAATTAATTTTGCTCTAATTTTGTTTTTCATATATGTCTATCTTTTTTTGGTAAAGGGAATAATTGAGTTAATATTCAATGTGCCTCCTCTTAGTGTTAATGAGTCCTTTTTATTTTTAGGTGCCATGAATCCTTTAGCTGAAGAATATCTATCAAAGCAAGATCTACTTGCTTTAGACATGCTCAAGTTCTTGTGTATGTGTGTAACTACTGCTCAGACCAATAATGTGTCATTTAGAGCAGCTGATATTCGGAGGAAATTGTTGATGTTAATTGATTCTAGCACACTAGACCCTACTAAATCTCTCCATCTGCACATGGTGAGTTAAGTGGAATGAAGCTCTTTGGTTCTGTTGTTGCTGACTAAATGTAAATGGCTGACATATAAGAATCACATAGTGCCTTTGAAGACTAGAAATTACTTCCTTGAGAAATGAGTCTTAGACTAGTTGTAAAATACACGTTTTGCTTTTAATGTCCTGTGACAAAAATTTAAATGGATGCTGAAATGTTGAAACTTGACTGGATTTTGGATCTATTCTCTTTAGGTATAATTAATTATAATTTATTTTAGACTAGGCCAAATAACAGAGATCCTGAATGTAAAAATAACATACAACATTGTGTTTGAAGTCTGAGTCTTGCCTTTGACCTTAGTGTATATACTTAAAATTTTTTCGATGTAATTTCAAAGTGATAGTAAAGTAACAAAAATACTACAAAGATCTCCCATATACACTTCATAAGGTTCTATAATTAACATTTTGCCACACTTGCCTAATCATTTTGTCTCTCTCTCTCTCTCCACATACACACACACATCATTTTTTCTGAACCATTTTGAGAATAAATTGCACATATGATGTTCCTTATAATTCACTGTGTATGTCCTAAAAACAAGGATACTCTTCTGTGTAGCCACAGTATATCATCAAAATGAAGAAGTTAACGTGTGTCATTGCATTTAGTTATGAAGTCTGTTCAGTTTCCTTCAATCTGGAACAGTTCCTTTATCTTTCCTCGTCTTTCATGACTGTCATATTTTTGAATAGTACAGGCTGTTTGCTGTGTAGAATACCTCACTTTGGGTTTGACTGATGTTTCCGCATGATTAGATTTAGGCTTTCATGAGAATATTACAAAAGTAATCCCTCTCCTGCTCTCATCTCATCTCCTGATAATCTTCAATTCCAATCCAACATCAAAGGGTTTATTTGATTTTTTTTTTCTCTGTCCATATTTGTCGCTCCTTTTTCTGGCAGTAAAAAAACTTGGCTTTCTACATCACTTCAACCCATTTGTTCATTTATTCAATAATCTTATATGCAACTAATCTGCTGCCCACATGGGCCATCTCCTTAGCCCTGGCCCTGGTGAACATGGAGGTAGAACCTCTAGCCCAGCAAGTAGCCTTCTGAGTACCAGGTCACGTCCCCAGTTCCAACAAATTGATTAACATGCATGGTAAGTCCCCAACTGGAACTTCTGATCATGGCAAACATGAATGTTGAGTCCCTGGTGGAATCCCTAGTCATGTTCCCAGCCTTGGTGAACATGCATTTCAACTCCCTAGCTCCAGAAAACAAGTTTTGTTGTATTCTGTTTGAGCTCCTGGTTTTGGCCCTGGAAAACACTGTAGTCAAGTCTCCAGCCCTGACCAAGGCGAAGGGTTATTTGCTTTTTTTGAAGCTTTGATGTTTAAGGTTGCTTCAAGACACTCAATAACATTATACACGTGGCTCTCATGTCAAATATTGAAGAGGATTGTTTAGTTTTCTTTGTTGATATCTGAGAAGAAATAAGAAATGTATTTTTCTACATATAGATGATAGGAAAAAAGTCTCTTATGATTTCTTGGTGTAGCTAGACAATTATTTGGCAGCACTCAGAAACTGGCTACTTAGTTATAGTTACCCAAACTGGTAGTTGCTGAACAGCTTCTTGTATCCATAACAACATAGAGAGCCTTACGAGGTTGCCATATAGGAAGATAGGTCAGGGTATTTGACTTTTTTCCTGCCCATGATTATCTCTGCTTTCCAAAATTCATTAATGGAATGGTTTTTAACCATTGAACTCTTATACCCAAGCACTGTTTTGGGAGGGTGGTGACGTAATATAGTTTCATAGTCTTGCTGAAGCTCTAAACTGCAACAGTGATAATAAAGATCATTTATTGAATCCCTATAGTAGAGGCTAGACCTTTACATTTATTTTCTCTAATCCTCACAGTTATCTGGCCAGGTAAGTGATACATCCACATTTTACAGGTGAGGTTATAAAGGCCCCAAACGTTATAAGGCAAGGTTTTTAACCACACAAGTTAAGGTTGTGGTGCTTGGATTTGAATTTACTGTACATTCTTTTTTAAAAATTTGTAGCTTCGTGTGTGTGCGTGTGAATGTGTGAATTTATGTTTACATGTATATACTTTTTAAAGTAAGCGATCTATGGCAAAAGCTGATTTTCCCCGCTACCATCTTAGTATCTAGTGCTTTTAAAGGAGCTTCCTGGAGAAGAATATCCCTTGCCAATGGAAGATGTTGTTGAACTTCTGAAGCCACTATCGTAAGAAATTAAATTCATGTTATGTTCACTTTAAATTTTAAAAATAACTGATGTGTTCTGCTAAGCTTATAAAGCTAAATTTTTTCCACCGCAGCAATGTGTGTTCTTTGTACCGTCGTGACCAAGATGTTTGTAAAACAATTTTAAACCATCTCCTCCGCATAGTGACAAACCTAGGTCAAGGTAATATGGACTCTGACAATACAAGGGATGCTCAAGGACAGTTTCTTACAGTCATTGGAGCATTTTGGTAGGTACAGCCTATTTTTCTTTTGCTACCTCTGGATATAAAAACATACTTTGTATTTCCACATTAGTGATTTCTTCTGATCCTCCTGTATAGTATATCTTTTTTTTTTTTTTTCCTTTTTGTCTTTTTTCATGTCCGGCAACGGATCGCAACCCTCAGTGTCGCGCCTGTACTGGACCGGGACCTGCAACGGGATCGCAACCCTCAGTGTTGCGCCCGCACCTCGCTCAGCCAGTGAGCGGGAACCAGTCTGTATATGGGATCCGAACCCTCGGCGGGAGTGCCACTGCGCTCCCAAGCGGCGCACTATAGCAGTGCGCCACCAGGCCGGCCCCTAATGTATCTTTTAATAATAGTAAAATGTAGTTTTTGTTTTCCTCCTTAATTGCTTGAAGAACATTGCTTTTTGCTTAAGGCTTGGCTTTCTATACTGTTGAGTATATTTCCCTGCAAATTTTGAATCACTTAGTAGTTTGACATGTATGGTGAATAAAGTGCAACAAACCTTAATCAATTGAATTGTTCATGTCCCCAAAGTGAACAGATTGGACTTGTCACTATCTGGTTATTTCATGCATATGGTCACAGTCTAAGACAATAGCATGATAACTTATAGAGGAGCACATATAGGCTGTTGTGCTTGGGACCAGAAGTATTTTAGATTTTGGATTTTTTCAGATTCTGGAATATTTGCAGATACTTAACTGGTTGAGCATCCCTAATCTGAATATCCAAAACCCGATGTGCTCTAATGAGCATTTTCTTTGAGCATTGTGTCAGCCAGAACTCAAAAAGTTTTAGATCTTGGAGCATTTCAGATTTTCAGATTCGGGATACTCCAACCTATATGTAATTTGGAGCCCACATTCTATTTGATTGATAAGGACTTCTAAATCACTATGAAACAAGATTTTTCAAATCTTTGATATAATAACCAAAACTCAAAAAATTTTTCTTTTTAGAGCAAGTTTACTATAATGTAGTTAGCTGAAGTGTGATAGTGCTAAAACTAGGTAGCCTTATAAAACAAATATACATTAAAATTAACTTTTTTTCAAACTAATTTCTTTTAGCTTGAATCTTTGGGAAGTTGAGTATACTGGCATATTCCACATAATTAGAATTAAATTTAGTACAGAAAAAATTTTGGAAGCAACCTATAATATAACCTTAATATCCAGCGATTTTTGTGACTATGCTTTTGTTGAAATTATTTGACATTGAAACACTTACTTGATTTCAGGCATCTCACAAAGGAGAAGAAATGCACATTCTCTGTACGAATGGCACTAGTAAAATGCCTTAAAACTTTGCTTGAGGTGAGTTATTCCATATTTCTATTTAGGTCTCCATTGAAATTTTTAAAGTGACCTTTGTTTCTGTTTATTTTGAGTGAATATTCTCTTAATGTTTCGTATTTAACCTCAATTGTTCTTTTCTGATAGGCTGATCCTTACTCAAAATGGGCTATTCTTAATGTGATGGGAAAAGACTTTCCAGTAAATGAAATATTTCCTCAATTTCTTGCTGATAATCATCACCAAGTTCGAATGTTGGCTGCAGTGTCAATCAATAGGTAAAAAGTCAAGTATTGAATGAAGTGTTTGGAATGCCATAGATAGCAATACAATGTCTGGCACAGTCACTGCTCACTAGTTGTCATATTAAAAATAGGTAACATTTATTTTGGATATACCGCAGGCTGGCATTCATGTTTTCTCTTAATTCTGACAAGTCCATCACTTAGATACTATTATTTTCTATAATTTGTCAATGAAAACTCTGGCTTAGAGAGGTAAAGTCACTTATGTATTGCTACAGCTGATAAGTGGTTGACTTGAATGAGATGTGTGTCTACTACCACTTATGGGAGATATAGAATGTTTGTATATTACCATGATTTTATGTTAGTTTGTAAAACGATAATTAGCACATTTATTATTGTGGTAATTATTATATTTACTTGGGTGAACATACAGTTAGGCTCTGGAATGATTCAGTCGTGGGATTTGTTTTATGTTTGAGAATCTGAATAAACAAATATTAATTTCTTAAGGACTACATGTTTATCAGGTTAACAAATTGATTTTTAAACTCTAAATTACAACCTGCCTCTAAATTCTCCCATCTTGCACTTCATATAAATAAAGCGTTTTTCTGCTTTATTTTTCTCTGTAGTATTTATCTCTGCTTGAAATGTTATATTTTAACGTATTTACCTCTTCTTATTCCTCTAAAATATAAGCTCCTAGAAGGCATTGGTTTTTGTCTCCTCTGTTCATTGCTTTATCTTTAGCACCTAAAACAATACTTGGCATATGGTAGGTGTTCAATAACAATTGGTAAAATAAGTGAGTGTATTTGAAAAGAAGAATTACATGATGCTTTAAAAACATCAAAGCTGAAAATCATTTGACTAACTTTACTGTCCAATGTAAGTGACTAGTAGTAGAAGATCATCATAAAGAAATTGTCCCAGCAGTCATGTAAATATAAGTGTTAGGACTAATGACTCCAAAGTTTGAGTACTCTGACAGTAATGTTTTCATAAATCAGGTTTTGTGTCTTACTTTTCAGGTTTAGAACTCTTTTCAGCAAGACCGTAATGCATTGTAAGAATTGCTAATGAATGTGTATAGTAGTTCAAGTCCTTATTAAATTTCACAGGTAAAAGATAGAAAATATATGCTGAAGTTAAAGGTTTGAGGTTATATCCATAAGTTTGAATGAATAAAGCAGTATAGTAGTGGCCTTGAAAAAATCTCTTAAATTAAAAAACTATATAAATTCAGGAATGACATGAAAGTAGCATTTATTGATTCTGGGTGTCTACCTTGTTAGATATCTAATGCTTGTCTAATTTAAGAGAGGTTAGAGAAACTTGAGGAATTGGAGGAACACAACTAAAAAAATTTTAATTACTAACAAAGGACAAAATTGACTAAAGATTGTATGTGAGCATCAAGCAAAATGCACTGATCAACTTTTCTCCATTACATAAAACAGAATTTAAATGGAACGTCAAAGCATTAAGCTACCCACTTTTGGGGTGGGTAAGTGTTAGAGCAGGTTAACACAGGAGTCTGTGAACTCTTCTAATTGGTGTTTGACCAGAGAACGATTTTTCTTTTCAGGATAGTTTGAGTTCAGTGCTGTTCACCTTTGGGCAGTAGTTGAAATATCTTTTTTTTTTTTTTTTTTTTTTTTTTTTTTTTTTGGAAAAGGTTTCGAACCCCCCTG
>NW_007728447.1:87019-92386 GCF_000696425.1 Galeopterus variegatus | reverse complement strand
TTTGAGTTCAGTGCTGTTCACCTTTGGGCAGTAGTTGAAATATCTTTTTTTTTTTTTTTTTTTTTTTTTTTTTTTTTTGTGTCTGGCAACGGATTGCAACCCTCAGTGTCGCCCCCGTACCGGACCAGGACCGGCAACGGGATTGCAACCCTTGGCGTTGCTCCCGTGCCTCGCTCAGCCAGTGAGCGGGAACCGGTCTGCATGTGGGATCCGAACCCTCGGCGGGAGCGCCGCCGCGCTTCCCAAGCGGCGCACTATCGCAGTGCGCCACCGGGCCGGCCCTGAAATATCTTTTGATACTCTTCAGTTCTAGGAGAAAATGGATTATATGTTAAAGACCCTAAAACTAAGTAGTTGGTCTGAACCTTTTTAAATGAACTCACATTTCATTAGTCTTTTGAAAAAAGAGCTAGTATGTCAGTATGTCTCACACAGTGATTTATTTTTGCTTCATAATATGCTTTGGAAAGTAGGGTTTGAGATAAAAAATTTGTTTCACTTTTTGAGGTATTTTTGTTTGTTTGTTTTTAAAGATTATTCCAGGATATGAAACAAGGAGATTCTTCCAGTTTATTGAAAGCACTTCCTTTGAAGCTTCAGCAAGCAGCTTTTGAAAATGCATACTTGAAAGCTCAGGAGGGAATGAGAGAAGTGGTAATTTTAGTAACACATATTTGCTATTATCATATGCTTTCTATGAATATGCTATACAATGATACTTCAAAAAGTTCATGGAGAAATGAAATTAAAAGAAAATACAAATCTTTCCATGAAATATTTGAAGACCTCTTATATATTACTTTACCAAGTTTGACATAAAACAGTTTGTATCCCATAGTTTGCAATATAATGCTAGTTTGAAACAACTGTACAAATTGAATGAAAGTGCATTATTTACAGGTCAGAAGGGATTGAATAATAGCAATTTCTTTGGTTCAGCTTATATGTAGTGTTTTTGTGGGGAATAACAAAATTGATTTTTTGATGAGAGTGTAAATGGCTTTCTTTTATTTAAAAAATCCTTTTGTGTAAGATCTGATTAAAAGCTAATTAAGAAAACAGGTGACGGTAGGTAGAAGTGGATTGCGAAAAAGATTCTAACATAAGATCAGATTTTCTTGTAGTAAACCTTGTGATTTTCACATTTCTCTACAGAATAAAGTATTTTCTTAAAAAGGTGGAAATTGTCCTAGTGTTCAGATTTATTCATTTATTTATACCCTGATTTGTTTTTAAAAGTGATTTGAGGTTATTAATTAAATGACTATCAAACCTATGATAGTAAGAAACTGAAAAAGACAGAGGATGAAAAAATGTGAATTTAGAAAAGAATTTCAATAGATTAGAAAGATGAGTGTAAATAATATGAAATTTAATATAGGTAATGTGTATTATGCATTTTAAATCAGCCCATGATCTGCAAAAGGGGAAAATATTGACCTGATAGCAATTTGTTTAGAAAAGACCTAAGAAGTTTTATATCTTGAGATCACAGTATGGATCAGCTTTGTGATAAAGTTGTCAAAAAAGCAGATTCTACTTCTTCATGAATAGAAACCTATTGTCATGAAGAAAGTGAATGAAGAACTTGGATCTTCTATACTTTTTAAGAGACTGCTAGAATATTGGTTGTGAGTAAAAGCAGATTTTAAACCAGGATATTAGAGAGTATATAGGTCTGTCTGTGTCTTATAAGGAATAGGTGAAGGAATTGACTTGGTGGAAAGCTTATAGCTGTTTTCAAACATGTCAGTGATTGTCATTTAATAAAGTAATTAGGTTCTCACTTTTTTGTTTACCAAAAGACAGAACTAAGATCACTGAGTGGCAGATTTTCTAAACATGAACAGAAACTTCTATCAAGTATAGCTAGTCGAAGAATGTAGACACCTGTTGGGATTTTATAATAATTGATTATTAAACTAGGAGTACACTCTATCTAGTTGCATGATTTTATTGTTCCTTTTGATAATAGATGATATTTTTAAACATATAAACAGTTGTATATTAAGGTTTCTTAATGACAAAAAGCATCTTAGGGGTTATTCTTGGTAGTTGAAGAGTAGCTTTTAATCTCTCTCACTCTCTTTTTGCGATTTCTTTCTTTTTTTCTTTACAGTACTTTATACCTCACTGAAATGTTTTTTCCTTTGGCAATTCTTTCCTTAATATCTTATGAAGAGCAGTCTTTCCCACTTCAGAAAGCTTATATTTTCTCAAAATCTCTATTCTTAGCTTCATCTGTGTAGGATTTAAAATTATTCACAAACTGCTTAGACTTTGTCATGAAGTTTTTTTATTTTAACCTGATTGGTTCATTTGTAATGTTTACATGTTTACATTGCATTATTGTTTTCAAAATTCTTTTTAAGTCCCACAGTGCTGAGAACCCTGAACTTCTGGATGAGATTTATAATAGAAGATCTGTTTTATTGATGATGATAGCTGTGGTTTTATACTGTAGCCCTATCTGTGAAAAACAGGCTTTGTTTGCCCTGTGCAAATCTGTGAAAGACAATGGATTAGAACCTCACCTCGTGAAAAAGGTATGTATGGATGAATATTTTTTATTATAATCTTACTTGGGTAAGATTTTAAACAATTAAGAAGGTTAAAGCTAGATTTTAAACAATTAAGAAGGTTAAAGCTAGATTTTTTAAGTGGTCACTTATTTAAGACTTAGAAATAATTTATTTTTTAGGTTGGGAATATTGGAAGGCAGTTATAATAACTCATTAAATAGTTTATTTATTTGTACACAGTGTCATTTCTTACATTCATTTTAAGAACATTTCACAAAGCATTCATTGAACTAATAGGGCTGAATGACTTGTCACACAGACCAGGCCCTTTGTAAAAGCATTTACTGAGGGAAAAACATGGAGACAAGAGCAGTGTCTGGTGTTTTGCTTGTTAGATTCTGGGGCTGCACAGTGGGATCTAGCAAGCTCAGAAGTCAAATTTTAGGACTGTGAGGCTTTTAAGTTATGTGATTAGAGGAGAAGGACTGGGGCCCAAGCCTTGCAATTACATCAGCACAGTGTTGTAGAATGTTCACCTAATCCTTGTTCTACCACTTGAGCATTCATGATTTGGGAAGTTCCGTGCCTTCCCATTGCAGATTTTTACATGATGAATCAATGGTAGATCAGTGGGCTACTATGCCATTTAACATTCTACCAGCATGGTTTATATGAAGCTTTATAGTAGGCTAACTTATAGGTAATCAGTCTTAGACAAGTTAACCTTTTATCTCTCAGTATTAAAATAAGTTTTGTTTTGTTTTTTAAAGTATACCATTATACTACCTAATTATTATAAGTTGTGTAGAGTGTTTGAATTATTCTTATTTGGATTTAAGACCAAGAAGAATGATTTTACCTTAGACCTTCCTTTGAGATATAATCAAATGTTAAGAGTTTGCTATGTGACAGATACTATGTCAATTATATTAAATACATTTTCTCATTTTCTCTTTTATTATCCCTTTTTCATATGAGAAAATCAAGGTATAGATAAGTTACATGAATGTGTTAAGGTCCTACTATAAATAACAAGAATTTAAATTATTTCTTTTTTTCATTTTTTTAAAACATTGACTTCTTTTTGGTTTGTGCAGGTTTTAGAGAAAGTTTCTGAAACTTTTGGATATAGACATTTAGAAGATTTCATGACTTCTCATTTAGATTATCTGGTTTTGGAATGGCTAAACCTGCAAGATACTGGATACACCTTATCTTCTTTTCCTTTTATTTTATTAAACTACACAAATATTGAGGATTTCTATAGGTAGGTTTATACATAGCATATGTGAAATATGTTTAATTTAAAATTAGATAATAATGTTTGGCAGTTCACCATCACCACCACTGCCGCCACTACCACCACCCAACTATAGATCTTTAAGATCCCTTTGAGCTTAAATATTTGATAATTTTCCCTTTGAAAAAAAATCAAAGATGAATTACTAATGGCTGAATATTTCTTTTTTTTTTTTTTTTTCCTTCCTTTTTTTTACTGACCGGTAACGGGATCGCAACCCTCGGTGTCGCGCCCGTACCGGGGACCGGCAACGGAATCGCAACTCTTGGTGTTGCGCCCGCACCACGCTCAGCCAGTGAGCGGGAACCAGTCTCCACATGGGATCCGAACCCTCGGCGGGAGCGCCGCCACACTCCCAGGCGGCGCACTCTCCAGTGCGCCACCGGGCCGGCCCTGAATATTTCTGCTTTGTTTTCTGTTGCTTGACTATGGACTGTTTAGTCATTAGAGGAGAAAATTTTGAAAATGGAGAGGTTGAATCAACTAAAGAATAGGGTTTAGGTATCAGAATTATGGGAAGGCTCCTCTTTTGTGGGCATGTTCTGTGCTAGGGACTTTGCTAGGCATTTTACATGTAGTATTATGGATGAGTTTCGGGTGTATGTAGATAGTTGCCTTTGAGAAGGATAGTCATAAAAGTGAATTTACTGGTCCTTATCATGCATTCATTTTGGCAATAACAATATTTATGTTTGTTCTTTTTTTTTTCTTCCAAATTTTATTTTATTTTGTCAATATACAATGTGGTTGATTATTGTGGCCAATTACCAAAACCTCCCTCCCAACAATGTCCTTTCTGTTTGCTTGTCATATCAACTTCAAGGAATTGTCATTGTTATGTCTTCTTCCCTCCCCCACCCCCACCCCTGGTTTTTCATGTGTTTATTTATTTATTTTTAGCTCCCACAAATAAGTGAGAGCATGTGATATTTCTTTTTCTGTGCCTGACTTGTTTCACTTAATATAATTCTCTCTAGGTCTATCCATGTCGTTGCAAATGGCAGTATTTCATTCTTTTTTTATAGCAGAGTAGTATTCCATTGTATAGATATACCACATTTGCCGTATCCACTCATCTGATGATGGACATTTGGGCTGGTTCCAACTCTTAGCTATTGTAAAGAGTGCTGCAGTGAACATTGGGGAATAGGTACACCTTTGACTTGATGATTTCTGTTCCTCTGGGTATATTCCCAGCAGTGGGTTAGCTAGGTCATATGGTAGATCTATCTGCAATTGTTTGAGGAACCTCCATACCATTTTCCATAGAGGCTGCACCATTTTGCAGTCCCACCAACAATGTATGAGAGTTCCTTTTTCTCCGCAACCTCGCCAGCATTTATCATTCACCGTCTTTTGGATATTAGCCATCCCAGCTGGGGTGAGATGGTTTCTCAGTGTGGTTTTGATTTGCATTTCCCGAATGCTGAGTGATGTTGAGCATTTTATCATATGTCTGTTGGCCATTCGTATATCTTCCTTTGAGAAATGCCTACTTAGCTCTTTTGCCTATTTTTTTATTGGGTTGTTTTTTTCTGGTAAAGT